>NW_024431170.1:0-6631 GCF_017639785.1 Mesocricetus auratus
TCAAAACTACCCATCACAGGAAGAAATTGTTGAGATTGGACAAGTGTGAGGAGCCGCCCTCGCTATCGCTATTGCCGTTAGAAGATGGCGCTGACATCCACTGTCAGTTGGAGTTAACTGTCGCTGTCAGTTGGAGTTAACTGTCGCTGTCAGTTGGAGTTAACCGTTTAAACTGTGCCTCTCCCGTGACGTCATCTGGGGTGATGTGCAAACCACCAATCCCGGCTCTACACATCTCACTCGGAGCTCCTAGGCTTATATAAGGGGCTGGGTTTCTTAGCTTGGGGTCTCCCTCTAAGAAGCTGATCATCTATCTCTCAAGATGCATTAAAGCTTTACTGCAGAAGGATCCGAGTGTTCTGCGTCGTTCTTGCTGGCGAGACGGTAGCGCGGGACATCTGGTGCCGAAACCCGGGAACTCTTCAACATCGCCGGCGCCGCGGGAGACCCCTCGGAAAACGGGGCGGATTCAGAACTGCAGGGACGTAGGTTCAGAGAGGTATGCTTTATCCTGAACAACCCTTTTCTCGACTTTGGCCTTAGTTTGTCATCACCGTGGGACGGGTCAGTGGAGGCTTTGGTGCTAGTCCTGTTTGTCCTTCTCCTTCATCGTGGCTGGTGCTGACAGAACGGCGCTGTCCGTCTGGCGCTGTCCGTCTGGCGCTGTCCATCTGGCGCTGTCCATCTGGCGCTGTCAGTCTGGTGCTGTCAGTCTGGTGCTGTCAGTCTGGTGCTGTCAGTCTGGTAACGGAGTTGAGCGCGTTTTTTAGATAAGCTGTCAGCGCGATGGGGTCGTCACAGTCAGTGGTTACAGCCTTACAGACTGTGCTAAAACAAAGAGATCTTAAAATTGCACCACGAACACTTCAAAATTTTGTGAAGGAGGTAGATAGAGTGGCACCATGGTATGCTTGTTCCGGGTCCCTCACTGTGGCCTCATGGAACAAGCTAGGTAAAGAACTAGACAGGAAGCATGCAGAAGGAGATCTCTGCTTAGGTACCAAAGCCATTTGGAAGCTAGTTAAAAACTGCTTGGAGGATGAGGCCTGTCACCCTGCTATAATAGAAAGTCAGGGAACCTTAGAGGAAGTTCAGGATAGCATGTCAGAAACTGAACGGAGTGAGAGAATGGGAGCTCGCAAAAGAAAAGACATGTCTAAGAAAAAAGGCCCTCCCCAGGAAGTTAAGAAAGGGGGAGAGAAAGAAGGGAGTTATCATTCACCCCTTAACAAATCTAAGAAAAAGAAAAAGCCAGAATCTAGTCTATACCCTGCAGTAGAGCTAGAAGCCTTGGAGCTAGATAATTCTGATTCTGACACTCTGGATTCTAGCGAAGAAGGTGGTCTAGAGGAGGAGGTGGCACGGTATGAGGAAAAAGATATCACCCTGATAGACACCGGCCACTGAAAACAAAAATGAATGTGAGGCCACCGCCTATAAATCCGGCGGGCTCACGCTCTCAGCGCCTCCGCCATATGAGCTTCGGCTGAATACTGGTACTGACTCCTTTTTACCTTTAGAGGAACGGAGAAAAATACAAATGGCTTTTCCAGTATTCGAGAATGTGGAAGGCGGAAGAGTACATACCCCCGTAGATTACAATCAAATTAAAGAATTGGCCGAATCCGTTCGTAATTATGGGGTCAATGCTAACTTTACCACATTACAGGTGGAAAGGCTTGCTAATTTTGCCATGACTCCCACTGACTGGCAAACGACAGTGAAAGCAGTGCTTCCCAACATGGGACAATACATGGAATGGAAGGCTCTCTGGTATGATGCAGCCCAGGCACAAGCTAGAGTTAATGCCACGGCTGAAGATGAGAATCAGAGGCAGTGGACATTTGAAATGCTGACAGGTCAGGGTCAACATGCCCTTAATCAAACCAACTACATCTGGGGCGTCTATGGTCAGGTGTCGGCCGCCGCTATTAAAGCATGGAAGGCCCTCACAAAAAGGGGAGAGTCCAGTGGACACCTTACAAAGATTGTCCAAGGACCCCAAGAGCCATTTTCAGACTTTGTGGCCAGAATGACAGAGGCCGCCAGTCGCATCTTTGGTGATTCAGAACAAGCTATGCCCCTGATTGAGCAACTTGTCTATGAACAAGCAACCCAGGAATGTCGAGCGGCTATCGCCCTCGCAAAAGCAAAGGTTTACAAGATTGGCTCAGAGTGTGCAGGGAGCTGGGGGACCCCTAACCAATGCAGGACTAGCTGCCGCCATTTTACAAACGCACAGGTATAGAGATTTATCTAATCGAAAAGCTTGTTTTAATTGTGGGAGAATGGGGCACCTTAAGAAAGATTGTCAAGCCCCTGAAAGAACAAGAGAATCGAAGCTTTGCTATCGTTGTGGTAAAGGTTATCATAGGGCTAGCGAATGCAGGTCAGTCCGGGATGTAAAAGGGAGGCTTCTGCCCCCTATTGAAGAATCCAAGGTACCCCAATCAAAAACGGGTCACGGGGCCCATGGTCCCAGGGCCCTCAGAAATATGGGAACCAATTTCAGAAAAGCAATCAAGAGGAAGTAGAGGTTTCCGAGGAACCTCCGGAATGGACTTGCGTGCCGCCTCCGACTTCTTACTCATGCCCCAAATGAATGTTCAACCGGTCCCAGTCCATTCCCTGGACCTTTGCCCCCTGCCACCATTGGGCTTATTCTGGGCCGTGGCTCCTTAACTTTACAGGGACTCATTATATATCCTGGGATTGTTGACCCATATCATAAAGAGGAGATTCAAGTTCTCTGTTCTAGCCCTCGGGGTGTATTTTCTATAAAGCAGGGAGATAGAATTGCACAACTGGTGTTGCTGCCCTCCCTCGGGGATGGAGAAACCTACACTTTACAAAAAAGGGCTATGGGATCTTCTGGAAGTGATTCAGCCTATCTGGCTATACCCCTAAATGAGAGACCTACAATAAAATTGTTAATTAATGGAAAAGAATTTGAAGGGATAATGGATTCGGGAGCAGACAAAAGCATTATTTCACTCCATTGGTGGCCGAAGTCTTGGCCCACTGTTGTTTCATCTCATTCTCTACAAGGTCTTGGATACCAGTCCTCTCCTGCCATCAGTGCCTCAGCCTTAACCTGGCGGGATGCTGAAGGCAAACAGGGATGTTTTACCCCCTATGTGTTGCCACTCCCTGTAAATTTATGGGGACGAGATGTGTTACAAGCCATGGGCATGACCCTAACTAATGAATACTCCCCCAGGCATCAGCCATTATGGCAAAGATGGGGTATACAAATGGTAGAGGCTTGGGTAGGCAAGAACAAGGCAGAATAAAACCCATTACACAACACGGAAATCGGGGTAGAAAAGGACTGGGTTTTATTTAGGGGCCGTTGAGGCTTCACGACCCATACCATGGAAAACAGAGGAGCCGTTATGGGTCTCTCAATGGCCTCTATCCTCTGAAAAATTAGAGGCTGTCACAAGATTAGTGCAAGAACAGGAACGGCTGGGGCATCTAGAGCCTTCTACCTCCCCATGGAATACACCAATTTTTGTTATTAAGAAGAAATCTGGGAAGTGGAGATTACTCCACGACCTGCGGGCCATTAACAATCAGATGCATCTTTTTGGCCCTGTTCAAAGAGGCCTTCCTTTGCTTTCTGCACTTCCTCAAGATTGGAAGCTTATTATTATAGATATTAAGGATTGTTTCTTCTCTATTCCACTTTACCCACGGGATAGACCAAGGTTTGCCTTCACTATCCCTTCTCTTAATCATATGGAACCAGACAAGAGATTTCAGTGGAAGGTACTGCCGCAAGGCATGGCCAATAGCCCAACAATATGTCAGCTATATGTGCAGGAGGCTTTGGAGCCAATTAGGAAGCAATTTACATCTTTAATCGTTATCCATTATATGGACGATATTCTTATTTGTCACAAAGAGTTAGATGTTTTACAAAAGGCTTTTCCCATGCTGGTGGCTGAATTAAAACAGTGGGGATTAGAGATTGCCTCAGAAAAGGTTCAAATTGCAGATACAGGCCTCTTTTTGGGCTCAAAGATTACTCCCAAAAATATAGTTCCTCAGAAAATAGAAATTCGCAAAGACCACTTACAAACATTAAATGATTTTCAGAAACTTCTGGGAGATATAAATTGGTTGAGGCCCTTTTTAAAAATTCCATCTGCTGATCTAAAACCCTCTTCGATCTCCTGGAGGGTGAGCCTCATATCTCCTCACCCAGAAAATTTACCCCTGCCGCCCACCGAGCCTTACAGATGGTGGAAGAGGCCTTACAGGAAGCACAATTACAACGAATTGAGGAGTCACTACCTTTTAATCTGTGTGTTTTTAAGACAGCTCAATTGCCAACTGCAGTCCTGTGGCAACATGGACCATTACTTTGGATTCATCCAAATGCTTCCCCTGCTAAGATTATTGACTGGTACCCTGATGCTGTTGCACAGCCTCGCGCTTCGCGGAATAAAAGCAGCTGTTACACATTTTGGCAGGGATCCTGATTCCTTGATTGTGCCTTATACTGCTGCACAAGTTCAGACCTTGGCAGCCACATCTAGTGATTGGGCAGTTTTAGTTACTTCCTTTTCAGGACAAATTGATAATCATTTTCCAAAGCATCCAATTTTACAGTTTGCCCTAAACCAGGCTATAGTGTTTCCACAAGTGACAGCTAAAGACCCACTCCCAGATGGGACTGTGGTGTACACTGATGGATCAAAAACTGGTATGGGAGCTTATGTGGTCAAGGATAGGGTTATATCTAAACAATATAATGAAACTTCACCTCAAGTTGTAGAATGTCTGATAGTACTGGAGGTTCTTGAGGCTTTTCCAGGACCCCTCAATATTGTATCAGATTCCTCTTATGTGGTTAATGCAGTTAATCTCCTTGAGATAGCTGGAATAATAAGATCCTCCAGCAGAGTTGCTAACATCTTTCAGAAGATACAAGCTGCCTTGTTAAATAGGAGATTTCCTGTTTTCATTACCCATGTCCGAGCACATTCTGGACTCCCAGGTCCCATGTCCTTAGGGAATGACTTAGCGGACAAGGCTACAAAGCTGGTGGCCGCTGCCTTGTCTACCCATGCACAAGCAGCAAAAGAATTCCATAAGCGCTTTCATGTGACGGCTGAGACCTTGCGCCGCTGCTTTGCTCTATCCAGGAAAGAGGCTAGGGAAATTGTTACTCAATGCCAGAATTGCTGCGAATTCTTACCTACTCCCCACATGGGAATAAACCCACGTGGCATTAGACCATTGCAGATGTGGCAGATGGATGTTACTCATATTCCCTCTTTTGGAAGGCTTCAATATGTTCATGTTTCTGTTGACACCTGTTCTGGCGTAATGTTTGCCACACCCCTAACAGGGGAAAAGGCCTCATATGTGATTCAACATTGCCTTGAGGCCTGGAGTGCTTGGGGAAAACCCAGAATTTTAAAAACAGACAATGGACCAGCATATACCTCTCAAAAATTCCGACAGTTTTGTCGGCAAATGGATGTTACCCATCTAACTGGCCTACCTTATAACCCTCAAGGACAGGGCATTGTGGAACGTGCCCATCGTACACTCAAATCATATCTGATTAAACAAAAGGGGAGTATTGAGGATGTTCTACCCTCGGTACCAAGAGTTGCTGTATCCATGGCACTTTTTACCCTTAATTTCTTGAACTGTGATGCCCAAGGCCACACTGCGGCTGATCGCCACAGTTTAGAGCCTGATAGGCCAAAAGAAATGGTAAAATGGAAAGATGTCTTGACTGATCTCTGGAAAGGCCCGGATCCTATTCTTATAAGATCCAGGGGAGCTGTGTGTGTTTTTCCACAGGAGGAAGAAAACCCCCTGTGGATCCCTGAAAGACTCACTCGAAGAGCTCCTTCACAACTCCAGAATAAGAAGGATGGAGGCCAAGTGGGTGATGAAGACTCTCCTACTCGGGATGATGGTTCCTAGTATGATGGGAGAGTTACGGTGGGCCATCATGTCTACCTTCCCCTACCGATGCCAGTGATGCAGAATGCCCAGGTGTTCCCTAGATTTTTCACAAATAATAGAGAGTTGGGGCTTGCCTTTTTGCCTTTAGATCCTCAGATACAGAGTTTTCAGGATGAGAGAACCTTGTCATTAGTAGGAAGCTTGTGCTTTACTGTGATTTCTTCATTAAAGGATAATTTTATTCATATGGATCCAGAAAGATCTAATGCTAATCCTTTTGAATTAATGGAAGCTGTACTGATCTTTCTCCTATGATAGTGAGAAGGGACAGATTACTTTTGATTGGAAAGGGGCATTAGGCAACAGTCTGAGTGAGGGACAGAGCTCTGGATCATCTGATTGGTCCTCCTCCAATGTTAAGTATACCCCTTTTAAGAGAACTAATTATTCAGCTGCCCTTTATTTGGGTTGTGAGTAATGATACCTTAGGTAAGAATCAGAAAGAAATAAATTGTTCTGCTTAGAATTGTTTTTATGCATTATGCTGGGATGCTATTAAGCACCCTTTTGCTTTGGTAATGCGCATGCCTCGATTTATTCCAGCTCCTGTTGAGGCGCCAAGTAATTTGAGTTTGTTTAGGGAAAAGCGAGATTTTTGGGATCTCTGCTATTATTGTGGGCCTGATAGCCACCGCCGCGG
>NW_024431171.1:0-4974 GCF_017639785.1 Mesocricetus auratus
CTAACAATGGCACCCCGATATCAGCAGTAAACAGCTACGGGAAGTACGCACACTTACCCGATACACAACGACATAATAATGAAACAAAAAGATGGGAATGAAGGGATCTCTAACAAGCCCAAGCATTACAAACGGGGAGATGACATGTTTTGACCTTTCCTTTTCCCTCTCCCTTGCTAACCTATCACATTACATTCCTAAAGCTTGCACATGCTCCAGGGGCACAATCCATTAGCACAAGGTACTTATGCATTCCTACAAGAAGCCACCAAGGTCTGTTCCCTTATTTGACCACTGCCTCATTACTGTGTCAGGTCATCAAGGTCCCACTATCAAAAGAAAATAGGCAGGTTGACCAATGGAACCGAATTGAAAACCCTCATTTTAACCCACACACCTATGGACACTTGATTTTTGACAAAGAAGCTAAAAATATACAATGGAAAAAAGAAACCATCTTCATCAAATGGTGCTGGCACAACTGGTTACTGGTATACAGAAGACTGCAGATAGATCCATGTTTATCGACTTGTAAAAACTTAAGTCCAAATGGATCAAAGATCTCAACATAAATCCGGCCACACTGAAACTTTTAGAAGAGAAAGTGGGAGATACTCTTCAGCGAGTTGGTACAGGAGACCACTTCCTGAACATAACACCAGTGGCACAGACACTGAGATCGACAATAGACAAATGGGACCTCGTGAAACTAAAAAGCTTCTGTAAGTCAAAGGACACAGTCAACAAGACAAAAAGGCAGTCCACAGAATGGGAAAAGATATTCACTAACCCCACATCTGACAGAGGGCTAATCTTCAAAATTTACAAAGAACTCAAGAAGCAAGTCTCCAAAACACCAAAGGATCCATATAAAAGATGGGGTACAGAATTAAACAGAGAATTCTCAATAGAGGAGGCTAAAATGGCCAAGAGATACTTAAGAAAGTGTTCAACGTCCTTAGTCATCAGGGAAATGCAAATCAAAACAACTTTGAGATACCAACTTACTCCAGTCAGAATGGCTAAAATCAAAAACACCGAAGACAATTTATGCTGGAGAGGATGTGGAGAGAGGTTATCACTCCTCCACTGCTGGTTGGAGTGCCAACTCGTAAAGCAACTTTGGAAATCAGAATGGAGATTCCTCAGGAAAATGGGAATTAATCTACCACAAAACTGAGCAATTCCACTCTTGGGCATATATCCAAAAGAGGCAAATTCATACAACAAGGGCATCTGCACCACTATGTTCATAGCAGCATTATTTGTAATAACCAGAACATGGAAGCAACCTAGATGCCCCTCAACTGAACAGTGGATAGAGAAAATGTGGTACATTTACACAATGGAGTATTACTCAGCAGAAATAAACAATGGAATTTTGAATTCACAGGTAAATGGATAGCACTGGAAGAAACCATCCTGAGTGAGGTAACCCAGTCACAAAAAGACAAACATGGTATGTACTCACTCATATATGGATTTTAGACATGGATTAGGATAGTGCCAGTCTGCACTTCTAAAGCCAGAGTCTGGGAAACAGGAAAGAACATAAAAGATATGCATGGTACCCAAGAGAAGAGAAATGAGGCAAGATCCTCTGAATTGATAGGGAACATGGCGAGGGGTGGGGGGGAGGGGGAGCTGGGAAATAGAGAGGGGGATAAGAGGAAGAGAGAGTAGGTCATGGGGGAACAGGAAGGTTGACTTGGGGGGAAGGAAATGGGGGAGAGGGAATCATAGCTTGGAAGACAGATCAAGCACCATTGTGACCTCTAGTGATCTAAAGGGATGACACCAACTGGCAAGCTAAGCAATAATGGAGAGACCACCTCAAATGCCCACTCCTGATAGTGAACTTGATGTCTATAACCATCAGGGAGCCTTCATCGGGTGCCTGATGGAAGCAGAGGCAAACACCCACAGTTATACACTGAACTGAACCCAAGGAACCAAGTGACAGAGAGAGAGGAGCGATGAGCAAATTGGCAAAGAATGTGCTGGCAAAACCAGCAGAGACAGTTGAACCGAACAGGGGAGAGCTCTTGGACCCCAAACCGACAGCTGGGAGGCCAGTATGGGACTGATCCAGACCCCCTGAATGTGAGAGTCAGTGAGGAGGCCTGGGCAACCAATGGGGTCCTGAGCAGTGGATCAGTGTTTATCCCTCGAATACTAAGAAACATCACGTGTCCATAGCACAAAGAGGGATGCTCTCTCAGCCTGGACTCTTAGGGGAGTACCTGGACCCTACATTCCTTGAAATGACAGACTCTAGATATCCCCTATGTGGAAGGAATTGGCAATAGGGTGGGAGGATGGGGGGGTGGAGAGGTGCGGGAGGAGGGGAGGGAGAGGGAACTGGGATTGACATGTAAAACAAGCTATTTTAAATTAAAACAATAAAAAATATATAATAAAAAACGACCAAGGTCCATCCAGCAATCAAAATTCACTCTTTGCCTACACTGGATAACAAGTCCAATCAGGACTTACCAACTCCACCTGTCACAGCCTCCTCCCTTTCTCCTTAAAAACTTGTTCTGGGGTAAGACACCTGATGCTGTCTTTATCAGATACACAAGTAGGATCAACCCTCCTCTCAATTGTCCATCCCAGTAAATAAATCCCCTTTGTACTGAGAACTTGGTGTCTGGGTGTCTTCTGTGCCAGCTTCAAGCCCCCCTTTACAGGGCGTTTTATCACTTACATTAAAATGGATAGACCATGAAAGTTACACAACAGCCTTTAAAGGAATACTTTAGATCTATTAGAAGCATCAACAACAAAAGAGAAAAATAAGTGAATTGATTATTGTCATTAAAATCTTCTTGGCTGGAATGACATATGTACAAAGTAAAAAGCAAACAGGTGATCCTCAGGAGAAAATGTTCATAAATTCAACATAAACATATAGACCCATAATATTGCAGCATTAAATCACAGAATTCAATGATAAAAACAATTTGTTTCCATTTAAAGTGTGCCATTTCTGTTCCCTGCTCTCCCACATTCATTACTAGGTTCCTCTTTTCTTGCTGTCATTCATAATATGTTTCTAATCAATCCACTCATTATATCTTGGAATCCTGTCCTGGAACTCACTCCTTAGAGCAGGCTGGCCTCAAAATCACAGGGATCCACCTGCCTCTCCCTTCCTAGTGCTGGGAATAAATGCCTGCACCACCCCAACTGGCTTGCATTGCCTGTATTCTGGCCAGAAGCCTGGGACTCAATGGTTTTAATGACCTGGTGACCTTAGAGCTATCTATGGGGGCAGATGGACACCCAGAAATCTTATCCCAGATACAAAGCCAATCATGTGTGTGTCCATGGGAGGGGGGTGACAGGTACATTATGGCCTGCTGACTTCTGTGTTATCCCTGTCAGATACAGCACTAGATTCTCTGCCTTTTAAATATAGGAACTGCCCTCGTGGTCACATGTGCTCTGTAAAGGACTTTCTAAATTGTCACATCATAAGCTTTGTTAAGTACTGAAAATTAGAAGGACTATTGTCTGGAATCCTGGAATGAGAATAATTGTTGCTTGGACATTTTCCCCTAATTTAAGTGTGTTTTAGATATGCTGACAATAATCCTCCTGGCATCTGAGTCCCCAAGTCTGATCCAGGTTGATGAAGTCACTCTGAGCTTAGTTTTCATACTCACCTCTTCAGGTTTTGCTTCCCTGCCTTGAAAACTGCAGGTATTCCCACACTGTATGGTGAAATTATTATAATGTTAACTATTATAATGGGTGTGTATGTCTTTGTGTGTGTTTGTAGATCTCTGGGGATTCCACACAATTTCTCTTTCTACTATGTGGGATGTAGTTTGTCTCACTTGTCACCAGATGCCCTTACCACTGAGTAATCTCACCTGCCACTTATGATGTCACCTAGAGACAATGGTGTATAACTCAGTGTTTCCTCCAATTAGTACAGAATCCTGACCACAGTTTTCAAATTTGTAAATGGTAAATCAAATCAAATCAAATATGTAGGAAAAATTTTTAAAGATTTATCTATTATGTGTTCAATGTTTGTTTGCATGTATGCTGCAGGACAGATGAGGACACCTGATCTCATTACAGATGGTTGTGAGCCTCCATGTGGTTGCTGGGAATTGTACTCTGGAGCTGTAGAAGAACAACCAGTGCTCTTAACCTCTGGGCCATCTCTCCAGCCTGAGTAGGAAATTTAAATCTTAAATGTACTTTTTTGTAATCCAGGCCAATCTAGCCCTGCCCTCTGAGGACTTCCCACCCCTTGGTGCATGTCAGGCTACCCTATCTCTTTAAGAGGAAAATCCACCCAGTCTCCACCTTTTATGACATTTCTATAAGGAGGCAGACAGATCCATGTCTATTCTGTCTCTCCCCTCATTTTTCTCTCCTCACATTCCCCCCCCCCCGTCTCTCTGTCTCTGTCTCTCTCTCTTCCTTTCTCTTCTCCCCTCTTCACTTTCTAATATAACTTCTCACTTAAGCTGTCTGTGTGGTATGTTTGTCCCCTGCTGTAGTCGCCCTCAAGAAATATTATAAAATTGGTGGTATGACTTGGATCAGTATTTCCTAGGGTTCTCTCCCACATAAGGTGGGAAAATGTGAGGCATGTTCAGGGGACCTTGGCCAGAACCCACAGGCCACTTTCCAACTCTCTATTCCTTAGAATTCTGCACTTAATACCTTCTAGAATTGTGAGTATGCACCCTTCCCTGGCCATGCTTCCTTTTGTGACGATTGGGTTCTCCACCTCGGTTTTTTGCCATTTGGCTAAAATTCGAAAGTCCCAGTGTTTGGTGACAGTGTGTCGTGGGCTCAGAGCCCTCTGAGTCTCTGTCTCAGAATGATGACTCATGACCTCTGCCCAATAACACCCCCAACTCCGTCTGTGATCCCTGGAACCCGCTCGTAATGGCCTGGGGCCAGCTTGTGTCTCAGTCCAGGCTGCATCTCTGGGATGCTGAAATA
>NW_024431172.1:0-17212 GCF_017639785.1 Mesocricetus auratus
AGGACACAATTCTGTGTGAGAATCTACATTTATACCTTACTGAAAACTAACGATACAAGGCTGTGTGAGTTGCTACACATGTACCTTTTGAAAACAAATGATACAAAGCTGGGTGAGACTCTACACGTGTATTTTATTGATAACTAACACTGTGTGAGAATCTGTAAGCAAAACTACATGAAAACTAGCGATACAATACTGTGTGAGGAACTACATGCATAAATTCTTGAAAACTAACGATACAAATCTGTTTAAGATTCTACACTTGTACCTTATTCAAAACAAACTACACTATGCTATTTGAGAATCTACAGGTATAACTTATTGAAAACAACCGATCTAATACTGTGTGAGAATCTATACGTGTAAATTATTGAAAACTAACTAAACAACACTGTGTGCGATTCTACATGTGTAACTTATTGAAAACTAATGCTACAATGCTGTGTGATAATCTACACGTGTAACTTATGGAAAACCAAATATACAAAGCTTGTGAGATTCTAAACTTGTACCTTATTGAAAACCAAGGATACAAAGCTGTGTGAGATTCTACACGTGTACCTTATTGAAAACTAAGGATCCAATGCTATGTGAGATTCTACAACTGTACCTTTTTGAAAACTAACGATAAAATTCTGTGTGAGAATCTACATGTGTACCTTACTAAAAACTAATGATACAACACTGTGAGATTCTACATGTGTACCTTCTTGAAAACAAACGATACAAAGCTGTGTGAGAATCTACACAATACAACACTCTTTGAGATTTTACACATGTTCCTTATTGAAATCAAAGTATACAGAGCTGTGTGACAATCTAAGGTGTAACTCATTGAAAACTAAAGATACAACAGTGTTTGAGAATCTACTTGTGTACCTCATTGAAAACTAACGATAAAACACAGTTTGAGTTCTACCTGTGCAAATTCTTAGAAACTATCAACAGAAAACTGTGTGAGAAACTCCATGCGTAATTTCTTGAAAACTAACAATACAACACTTGTAACTTATTGAAAACTTGCGATACATCACTCTTTGAGAAACTACCCATGTAACATCTTGAAAACTAACGGTACAACACTGTGTGAGAATCTACATGTGTAACTTCTTAGAAACTATCAATAAAACGCTGTGTGGGCAATAACATTATATATTTGTGCTATGATGAAAATAAGGCAGTATTGTGAAGACTAATGATACAAGTCATTATAAGAAAGTGTTAATAATTGTAATACAGTATTATTGTAATCTTATTCTAGCAAACAAAAACAGCTCTCTGCTAAGAATAATCAGGCCAAGTAGCAATGGTCTCAATTGTAGTCAGCCATCCCTGGACACTGTCTTTCCTGCCTCTTTGCAGTTGACATGAATGTAAAGTGTTTTCACGATAAGAAATTGTCTACCTTTTATATCATCTTGACACTGGGGTTAATGTAGTTTAAACTACTGAAGCATGAGTCAAGGGCCTGCAACCAAACAGATGACAGTCATCTTTGTGCTTTTACCAAAAGTCCTCTGAGTTAAAAGGAAAAAAGAGTAGCTAGTTTTACACTGGCATTGTAATGGATGAATTAGAAAACACTCATTTTACTACATGCTGACCTGAATATGCTGTTTTAGAATTTTGTATGTGTTAATGGAATATGTCAGACATAACTAATTAGCTAGGCATAATTGTGAGTATTTCTTTGTTTTGACAAAAAGAATACTTGAAGCTATTTGACATTTCTCAAAACCTGTTATATGTATAAAACTTACTATTTCCCTCCGGAATCTGCAAGGTATGAAGATGTGGCAGTTCCCCATCCCCTCTCCAAAATTACAAATGACTCTCATTTTACTTAAGACAAGAAGGCAACAATTGCCTTTCAATGTCCTTCCAGACTTCTTTTGAGGTAGGCAAAGTTGTCTAAAAAATAGTATGACTTTAATAATAAATGCAACTCAAAGTTGAAAAAAAAAACGCTGTGTGGGAACCTACATGCATATCTTATTGAAAACTGACGACACAACACTGTATGCGAGGCTTAAGCAATAACCCTTGAAAACCATCAATACAAAACTGTGTGAGAAACTACATGCATAACTTCTTGAAACCTAACAATACAATACTGTGTGAGAATCTACACGTGTACCTTATTGAAAACTAAGGATACAACACTGTTTAAAACTACATTTGTAACATATGGAAAACTAACCATATAGCACTGTGTGAGAAAATATACATGTAACTTCTTCAAAACTAGCCTTAAAAACTTGTGTGAGATACTATATGTGTAAATTGTTGAAAACTATCTAAACAACTCTGTGTGAGAATCTATAAGCCATACTTCTTGAAAACCATCACTACAACCCTGTGTGAGGACCTACATGTGTAACTTCTTGAAAACTAATGATACAATGCTGTGAGATTCTACATGTAACATATGAAAACTAACACAAACGCTGTGTAGATTCAACAAGTGTACCTTATTGAAAACTAGCAATACAAACTTTGGGAGAATCTACAGGTGTAACTTATTGAACACTAAAGATACAACACTCTGTAATATCTACACGTATAACTCATTGAAAACGAAAGATACAACGCTGTGTGATAATCTACACGTGTACCTTATTGAAAACAAACAGTACAAGCTTTGTGAGAATGTACACATGTAACTTATTGAAAACTAACAATATATCACTGTGTGAGAATGTACACGTGTTCCTTATTGAAAACCAATGATACAACGCTGTGTGATAATCTACCCATGCAGCTTATTGACAACTAATGACACAACACTGTGTGAGAATCTACACGTATACCCTATTGAAATCAAACGATACAACACAGTTTGTGAATCTACCCTTGTATCTTCTTGGAAAATATCGATACAACACTGTGTGAGAAACTACATTAGTAACTTCTTGAGAAACTAATGATAGAACACTGTCGTGAGAATCTACACGTGTACCTTAGTGATAACTAACGATACAATACTGGGTGAGAATCTATACAGTGTAAGTACATTGAAAACATAACGATATAACAGTTGTGAGAAACTACATGTGTAACTTCTTCAAAACTAACGATGCAACACTGTGTGAGAAACTACATGAGTAACTACATGAAAACAAAGAATACAATAGTGTTGTGAGAATCTATAAGTGCAATTTCTTGAAAAATAATGATACAAGAGTGTGTTGATAATCTACCCGTGTAACTTATTGAAAAATAATGATACAACACTGTGTGAGATACTCTTATTGAAATGTAACAATACAACCGTCTGTTTGAATCTACATGTGTAACTTCTTGAAAATACAGAATTCAACACTTTCTGAATTTCTACATGTTTAAATTCTTGAAAACTAATGATACAACACTGTGTGAGAAACTACATTTGTAACTTCTTGAAAAGTAATGATACAACACAGTCTGAGAAACTCCATGTGTAACTTCTTGAAAACTAACGATACAAAGTTCCCTGAAAATCTAGACATGTAACTTATTGAAAACAAAGGAAATAACACTTTGTGGAAAACTAGGTGAGTAACACCTTGAAGAAAAATGATACAACTTTTTATGAGAATCTATATCCATAACTTATTGAAAACTATCGATAAAACCCTGTCTGAGAATCTAAAAGCATAACTTCTTGATAACAAACGACACCAAGCTGTGTGAGAAAATGCACGCATAACTTCTTGAAAACGAATGTAATAATTCTGTGTAAGAGTCTATATTTGTAACTACTTGAAAACTATCAATACAACACTGTGTGAGAATCTATACGTGTAACTTATTGAAAACTAACGATCCATCACTGTGTGAGAATGTATATTCGTAACTTCCTGAAAACTAACAACACTGTGTGAGAATCTACACGAGTATCTTATTGAAAATTAAGGATACAACACTGTGTGAGAATCTACAAGTGTAACTTCTTGAAAACAATCAATACAGCACTGTGTGGGAAACTACGTGGTAAACTTCTTGAAAACTAACGATACAACTCTGTGTGAAAATCTATATAAGTAACTTCTCAGAAACTAACTATACAACTCTGTGCGAGATACTATGTGTGTAACCTCTGGTAAACTAAGGGTACAACACTGTGTGAGATTCTACATGTGCATCTTATTGAAAATTAACGATACAACACTTTTTGAGAATCTACAGGTGTATCTTATAGAAAAGCAACGATACAACACTCTGTGAGAATCTACACGTGTAACATTTAAAACTAACAATACAAGCCTGTGTGAGAATCAGTAAGTGTAAATTCATGAAAACAAACCAAACAAAACTGTGGTAGAAACGTGTTTAACTTCGTGAAAACTAACGATCCAATATTTTGTGGCAATCTATATTTGTAACTTCTTGAAAACTATCGATACAACACTGTGTGAGAATCTATATTCGTAACTTCCTGAAAACTAAAGATACAACACTGAGTTCGAAACTACATGCATAACTTCTTGGAAACGAATGAAATAACACTGTGTGAGAAACTACACTAGTAATTTATAGAAAACTAAATATACAACAGTGTGTAAGAATCTATTCGTGCATCTAATTTAAACTTAACGAGACAACACTGTGTGATTCTACACGTTTAACATATTGAAAACCAAAGAAACAGCACATTGTTAGAAACTTCATGCATAAGTACTTGAAAACAAATGATACAACACTGGGTTCAGGAAATACACGCAAAACTTCTTGAAAACTAAGAACATAATTCTGGTGAGAAACTACATTAGTAACTTCTTGAAAACTAACGATACAACACTTTGTGAAAATATACACATATAACTTCTTGAAAACAAATGATACAACACTGTGTGACTAACTAGTTTTCAAGTAGTTAAGATTATAAATTCTCACACAGTGTTGTATCAATAGTTTTCAATATGTTATATGTGTACATTGTCACACAGTGTTGTATCTTTAATTTTCAATAAGCTACAAGTGTAGATTCTCAGACAGTGTTGTGTCATTTATTTTCATGGAGTTGCGCATATAGACAAAAAGTGTTTTATTGTTCCTTTTCAATGAGATACACGTGGAGATTTCCAGACAGTTTTGTATCGTTAGTGTTCAAGTACTTACACAAGTAGTTTCTTAAACACTGTTGTATTGTTAGTTTTTAAGAAGTTGCACATGTAGATTTTCTCACAGTGTTGTATCATTTGTTTTCAAGGTGTTACACATGTAGTTTCTCAAACAGTGTTGTGTCGTTAATTTTGATAAGTTACAGTGGTGTTTCATTAAATTTCAATTGTTTATATGTGTAGATACTCACACAGAATTGTATAGTTAATATTCAATAAGTTACCCGTATAGATTCTAAGACAGTTTTGTATCGTTAGTGTTCAAGTAGTTACACAAGTACAAACCTGCCTGAACGTTTATACGTGTAACTTATTGAAAAGAAAGGAAACAACCCTTTATGGGAAACTACATGAGTAACATCTTGAAAACAAACGATACAACATTGTGTGAGAATCTATATTTGTAACTTATTGAAAAGTAACAATACAGCACTGTGTGAATCTATATATGTAACTTCCTGAAATGTAACAATACAACACTGAGTTAGAATCTATATGATAGTTCTTGAAAACTAATGATAAAACCCAGTGTAAGAATCTCCACGTGTAACTTATAAAAATTAACGACACAATCATGTTTGAGAAACTACATGCATAACATCTTGAAAACTAACGATACAACACTGTGAGAGAATATACATGTGCAAAATCTTAAAAAAAAGATACAACAGTGAGTGAGTATCTATGTGCATAACATATTGAAAACTAACGAAAAAACTCTGTGTGAGAAAATACATTAATATCTTCTGGAAAAATAACGATACAACACTGTCTGTGAAAGTTCATGTGTGACGTACTGAAAATTAATGATACATCACTAAGTGAGGATCTACAAATGTAACTTTTTGAAAGTTAATGATACAACACTGTCTGAGAATCTACACCTAAAACTTATTGAAAACTAATGATACAACACTTTATGAGAACCTACATGTTTAACTACATGAAAACTAAGGATACAAATCTGTGTGAGATACTACATGAGTAACTACTTGAAAACTAAGGATACAACACTGTCTGAGAATCTACACGTGAATCTTATTGAAAAGTGATGATACAACACTTTGTGAGAATCTATAAGCATAACCTCTTGAAATCTAATGATACAATAGTGAATTCTAAACTGAATGCATAACTTGAAAACTAACGATACAACATTGTGTGAGAATCTATCTACTTCACTTTTTGAAATCTAACAACACAACTCTGTGTTCTAATCTGAATGCTAACTTCTTCAAAACTAATGAAATAAAGCTGTGATAAACTACATTTGTAACTTCTGGTAAAATAACAATACAACACTGTCTGAGAATCTACACATGATCCTTATTGAAAATTAACGATACAACTCTGTGGGAGAATCCACACGTGTATCTTATTGAAATTTAACGAAACAACACTGTCTGAGAATCTACACGTGTAACTTATTGAAAATTAACGATACAACACTGTGTGATAAAGTACACGTGTATCATATAGAAAAGTAATGATACAACCGTGTGTTTGAAACTATATGCGTAAGTTCTTTAAAATAAACGACTGCAACACTGTCTGATAATCTACACGTGTAACGACTTGAAAACTAATGATAAAAAACTGTCTTAGAATCTATACAGGTAACTTATTGACTATTAACTATACAATTCTGTGTGAGAATCGACACATGTAAATAATTGAAATTTAATTCAGTGTGAGAAAATCCATGTTTAACTTATTGAAAACTAATGATACAACACAGAGTGAGAAAATGCATACGTAACATCTTGAAAGCTAATGATACAAAGCTGAGTGCACATCTATAGGCATAATGTATTGAAAACAAAGGAAACAAAACTTTTGGAGCCTAAGTGAGTAACATCTTGAAAACAAATGATAAAACATTATGTGAGAATCTATAATCGTAACTTATTTAAAACTAACCATACAGCACTCTGTGAGATTGTATATACGTAACTTCTTGAAATCTAAAATGATACAACACTGAATTCTAAACTGATTGCATAACTTCTTGAACACTAACGATACAACACTGTGTGAGAATCCACATGTGTAACTTATTGAAAACTATCGATACAACACTGAGTAAGAAACAAAATACGTAAGTTCTTGAAAACTAAGGATACAACACAGTGTGAGAATCTCCACGTATAACTTTTAAAAATTAACGACACAACACTCTTTGAGAAACTACATGCATAACATCTTCAAAACTAACGATACAACACTGTGAGCTAATCTACATGTGTAACTTCTTAAAAACAAGCGATACAACAGTGTGTGAGTATCTATTTGCCTAACTTCTTGAAAACTAACAAAATAACTCTGTGTGAGAAACTACATTAGTAACTTCTGAAAAAATAACGATTCAACACTGTCTGAGATTCTACACGTGTAACTTATGGAAACTAACGATACAACACTTTGTGAGAAACTACATGTGTAACTACTTGAAAACTAACGATACAAATCTGTGTCAGATACTATATGAGTAACTACTTGAAAACTAACTATACAAAACTGTCTGAGATTCTGCACGTGTATCTTATTGATACTATTTGAGTAACTACTTGAAAACTAACTATACAAAACTGTCTGAGATTCTGCACGTGTATCTTATTGAAAGGTAATGATACTACTCTGTGTGAGTAAGTACACGTGTGACATCTTGAAAACTAATGATACAAAACTGTGTTTGAAATTACATTTGTAAATTCGTGAAAACTAACGATACAAAGCTGGCTGCACATCTCTACATGTAACTTATTGAAAACAAAGGAAACAACACCTTGTTGGAAGTTACATGATTAACATCTTGAAAACAAATGAGACAACATTGTGTGAGTATATATATTCGTAGCTTATTGAAAACTAATGATACATCACTCTGTGAGAATCTATATATGTAACATCTTGAAATCTAACGATACAACATTGAGTTCTAAATTGAATGCATAACTTCCAGAATACCAATGATACAACTCTGGGTTATAATCTGACTGCATAAATTCTTGAAAAGTAACGAAATAACTCTGTGTGAAAACATATATTATTAACTTCTGGAAAACTAACTATATAATATTTTGGGAGAATCTACACGTGTAAGTTATTGAAAACTAACGATACAACACTGTGTTAGAAACTTCTTGTGTAACTTCTTTAAAACAAATGATACAACACTGTGTGAGAAACTTCATGTGTAACTTCTTGAAATCTAACAATACAGCACTGTCTGCGAATCTATATACGTAAATATTTGAAAACTAACGATACAACACTGTGTGAGAATCTATAAGTGTAACTTCTTGTAAACTAACGATACAACATTGAGATGGAAACTACACACATAACTTCTTGAAACCTAATAAAGTAACTCTGTGTGAGAAACTAAAATAGTAACTTCTTGAAAACTAATGATACAACACTGGTTGAGAATCTACAAGTGAATCTTATTGAAAACTAATGATACAACACAGTGTTAGAAACTACATGTGTAAGTCTTTGAAAACAAACCATACAACACTGTAGGAGAAAGTACATGTGTAACTTCTTGAAAACTAAAATTACAACTCTGTGTGAGAATCTATATTTCTAACTTTTTGAAAATTAACGATACAACACTGTGTCAGAATCTAGTAACCTAATGATACAACACTGTGTGAGAATCTACATGAGTATCTATTGAAAATTAACATGCAAAACTGTGTGAGAAGCTACATGAGTAACTAATTGAAAACTAAAGATACAGCAAGCACAGTGTTAGATACTACATGCATAAGTTCTTGGAACCAAATGATACAACACAGTTTGAGAATCTACAAGTTAAACTTATTGAAAACTAATGATACAACCCTGCGTGAGAATCTAGTAGTGGAACTTCTTCAAAACTAACGATACAGCACTGTTTGAGGATCTATAAGCATAACTTCTTGAAAACAAAATATAAAACTCTATGAAAACTCAATGCAGAATTCCATGAAAAGTAATGATTCAGCACTGTGTGCGAATCTATACACATAACTTATTAAAAACTAACTGTACACAACTCTATGCAATACTCCAGGCATAACTAATTGAAATCTAACAAGAAGCGTTAGGGTTAGGGTTAGGGTTAAGGTTAGGGTCAGGTTAGGGTTAGGGTTAGTGTTAGTTTTAGGGTTAGGGTTAGGGTTTTGTTAGGGTTAGGGTTAGGGTGGAGAATCAACATGTGTAACTTCTTGAAATTTAATGATAGAACAGTGTTTGAGAATCTATACGCTTAACTTCTAGAAAACCAACGATAAAACCCTGTGTGAGAAACCACATGCAAAACTTCTTGAAAAAAAAACAATATAACACTGTGTGAGAAACTTCATGGGTTACTTCTTGAAAACTAATGATAAAACACTGTCTGAGAATCTAAAAGCATAACTTCTTGAAAACTAAGGATAAATGTTTGTGTGAGAAACTGCATGCATAACTTCTTGAAAACTAATGAAATAACTCTGTGTGAGAAAATATATGCGAAAATGCTTTAAAACTAACGATATAAAACTGTGGGTGAATCTTCACACGTAACTACTTGAAAACAAACAATACAACACTGTGTGAGAAACTTCATGGGTACCTTCTTGAAAACTAACATACAACACTGTCTGAGAATCTATACACATAACTTCTTGAAAACTAATGATGCGACACTGTGTGAGAATCTACACGTGTAACTAATTGAAAACTAACAGTACAACACTGTGTCAGAATCTACACTTGTAACCTATTGAAAAGTAACGATACGACACTTAGTGAGAAACTGAATGTGCAACTTTTTGGAAACTAATGATACAAAACCTTGTGAGAAACTTTATGCTTAAAATATTGAAACATATTGATACAAACCTGCCTGCATATTTATACGTGTAACTTACTGAAAATAAAGAAAACACTTTGTGGGAACCTACATGAGTAACATTTTGAAAACAAATGATATAACCTTGTGTCAGAATCTATATTAGTAACTTATTGAAAAGTAAAAATACAGCACTGTGTGAGAATCTATATATGTAACTTCCTGAAATGTAAAGATACAACACTCTATGAGAATCCAAATGTGTAACTTATTAAAAACTAATGATATAACAATGAGATAGAATCTATATAAGGTAGTTCCTGAAAACTAAAGATATAACACAGTGTGAGTAATTACATGTGCAACTACTTGAAAACTAACAATAAAAATCTGTGTGAGATACTACGTTAGTAACTACTTGAAAACCAACTATAAAAAACTGTCTGAGAATCCACACGTGTATCATTTGAAACGTTGCGATACAACTCTGTGTGAGTAAGTACATGTGTAACTTCTTGAAAACTAATGATACAAAACAGTGTTTGAAACTCCATTCTTAAATTCTTGAAAACTAACGATACAACACATTTTAAGAATCTACCCGTTTAACTACTTGGAAACTATCCACACAACACTGTGTGAGAAACTACATGAGTAATTTCTTAAAAACTGACAAACCAAACTGTGTGAGAATCTATAAGTGTAACTACTTGAAAACTAGCCATGCAACATTGTGTGAGAAACTACATGCGTAGCTTCTTGTAAACTTACGTTACAACGTTGCTTGAGATTCTACACGTGTAACTTTTTGAAAACTAATGACACAACTCTGTGCGAGAATCTACAGGTGTAACTTATTTAAAACTAAACATACAATATTGTGTAAGTATCTACATGTGTAACTTGTTGAAAACTAACGATACAACACAGATTAAGAAGCTACCTGTGTTACTTCATGGAAACTATCAACACAACACTGTGTGAGAAACTACATGTGTAATTTCTGGAAAAGTAATGATACAACACTGTGTGAGAAACAACACATGTAACTTATTGAAAACTAACGATACAATACTTTGTGAGAATCTGTAAGCATAACTCCTTGAATACTAATGATATGACACTGTGTGAGAATTTAAAACTGTAAGTACTTGAAAATTATCGATACAACACTGTGTGAGAAACTACATGCCTAACTTCTTGAAAACTAATGGTACAATGCTGTGTGAGATTCTACCAGTATACCATATTGAAAACTAATTGTACAACCCTATGTGAGATTCTACATGTGTACCTTATTGAAAACTGATGATACAATGCTGTGTGAGAATTGAAAAGTAACAATACAACACTGTGTGAAACTATATGTGTAACTTGTGGAAAATTTATGATATAAACCTGTGTGAGAATCTACAAATGTACATTATTGACAACTAATTATACAAGGCTATATGAGATGCTCCCCTTGTACTTTATTGAAAACTAATGATACAATGCTGTGTGAGAATCTACATGTGTAACTTATTGGAAACCAACGCTACAACGCTGTCTGAGAAATTACATGTGTAAATTCTTGAAAACTAATGAAACAACACTGTGTGACAATCTATAAGCGATACATCTTGAAAACAATCAATACAACACTGTGTCTGAAACTACACGCATAACTTCTTGAAAATTAGATATTCACTAACCCTACATCTGACAGAGGGCTAATCTCCAAAATTTATAAAGAACTCAGGAAACAAGTCTCCAAAACACCAAAGGATCCACTAGAAAGGTGGGGTACAGAGCTAAATAGAGAATTCTCAGTAGAGGAGGCTAAAATGGCCAAGAGACACTTAAGAAAGTGCTCAACATCCTTAGCCATCAGGGAAATGCAAATCAAAACAACTCTGAGATACCATCTTACTCCTATCAGAATGGCTAGAATCAATAACACCGAAGACAATTTATGCTGGAGAGGATGTGGAGAGAGAGGAACACTCCTCCACTGCTGGTGGGAATGCCGACTCATACAGCCTCTTTGGAAATCAGTATGGAGATTCCTCAGGAAAATGGGAATTAATCTACCACTAGACCCAGCAATTCCACTCTTAGGCATTTATCCAAATGAGGCAGGTTCATACAACAAGGGCATCTGCTCCACTATGTTCATAGCAGCATTGTTTGTAATAGCCAGAACCTGGAAGCAACCTAGATGCCCCTCAACTGAAGAGTGGATAGAGAAAATGTGGTACATTTACACAATGGAGTATTACTCAGCAGAAAAAAACAATGGAATCTTGAAATTCGCAGGAAATGGATAGCACTGGAAGAAACCATCCTGAGTGAGGTAACCCAGTCGCAAAAAGACAAACATGGTATGTACTCACTCATATATGGATTTTAGATATGGATCAGGATAGTGCCAGTCTGCACTTCCACAGATAGAGAGTCTGAGAAACAGGAAAGAACCTAAAAGATATGCATATATGCATAGTACCCAAGAGAAGAGGATGGAGACAAGATCCTCTGAATGGATGGGGAACACGGCGAGGGTGGGGGAGTGGGACCTGGGAAGAATAGAGGGGGTAAAGAGGAAGGGAGTTGGTCATGGGGGAACAGGAAGTTGAGGGGGTGGGGGTAGAATAGGGGAAGAGGGAATCATAGGATCGAAGACAGATCAGGCACCAGAGTGACCTCGAGTGATCTAAAGGTATAACATCAATTGGCAAGCTAAGCAATAGTGGAGGGACCACCTCGAATGCCCATTCCTGATAATGAACTTGATGTCTATAACCATCCAGGAGCCTTCATCCTGTGACTGATGGAAGCAGAGGCAAACACACAACTAATCACTGAACTGAACCCAAGGAACCCAGTGACAGAGAGAGAGGAGTGATGAGCAAATTGGCAAAGAATGGGCTGGCAAAACCAGCAGAGACAGCTGATCTGAACAGGGGAGTGCTCTTGGACCCCAGACCGACAGTGGGGAGGCCAGCATGGGACTGATCTGGACCCCCAAATGTGAGTGTCAGTGAGAAGGCCTGGGCAACCTATGGGGCCCTGAGCTGTGGATCAGTGTCTATCCCTGGTATACAAACTGTCTTCATGTGCCTATAGCACAAGAGAGATGCTCTCTCAGCCTGGACTCTTAGGGAGTGCCTGGACCCTACCAAGAGTAAAATGACAGACTCTAGATATCCCCTATGTGGAAGGATTTGGCAATAGGGTGGGAGGGAGGGGGAAGGGGAGTGCGGGAGGAGGGGAGGGAGAGGGAACTGGGATTGACATGTAAAACAAGCTATTTAAAATTAAAATAAAAAATGATAAACAAAAGAAAATTAACGATGTATCGCTGTGTGTGTTTCTACAGTTACACCTTATTGAAAACTAATGATACAATGCTGTGTGAGATTCAACACTTGTACCTTATTGAAAACTAGTAATACAAGCTGTGTGAGAATCTACAGGTGTAACTTATTGAAAAGCAAAGATACAACACTGTGTAAGCATCTACACGTGTACCTTATTGAAAACAAACGATACAAAGCTGTGTGAGAATCTACAGGTGTAAAACTAACGATACAAGAGTGTGTAAGATTCCACACGTGCAACTTATTGAAAACTAACCCTACATCACTGTGTGATAATCAGCACGTGTACTTTCTTGAAAACTTATGATACAACGCTGTGTGAGATTCAACGTGTGTACATTATTGAAAACTAACGATACAAAGCTGTGTGATAATCTATACGTGTACCTTATTGATAACTAACTGTACAACAATGTGTGAGAATTTATAAGTGTAACTACATGAAAACAAGCGATACAATACTGTTTGAGAAAATACATGCGTAAATTCTTGAAAACTAACAAAATAAAGCTGTGTAAGATTCTACAGTGTACTTTAAAACTATCGATACAACACTGCGTGAGATTCTACACGTGTACCTTATTGAAAACTGAAGATACAATGCTGTGTGAGATTCTACCCGTGTACCATTTTGAAAACCATCGACACAAAGCAGTGTGAGAATCTACAGGTGTAACTTATTCAAAACTACAAATACAACACTGTGTAAGTACCTACACGTGTACTTTATTGAAAACAAAATATACAAAGCTGTGTGAGAATCTACACGTATAACCTATTGAAAACTAATGATACAACATTGTGTGAGATTCTCCACGTTAAACCTATTGAAAATTAATGCTAACAACGTTGTGTGATATTTTAAACGTGTAGGTTATAGAAAACTAACGAGACAATGGTGTATGAGATTCTTCAGGTTTCCCTCATAGAAAAGTAACGATACAATTCTGTGTGAGAATCTACATGCGTTCAATATAGATAACTAAGGATACAAACAACAATGTGTGAGAATCTCTAAGTGTAACTACTTGAAAACAAGCGATATTACACTGTGTGAGAAAGTACATGCATAAATTCTTGAAAACTGATACAACGCTGTGTGAGATTCTACACGTGTACCTTATTGAAAACTAACTATGCAATGCTGTGTGAGAATCTACAGGTATAACTTATTGAAAACTAACGATCCAACACTGTGTGAGGATATATACGTGTAACTTTTTGAAAACTAAAGATACAACAATGTATGATATTCTACACGTGCAACCTTTGAAAAATGACCCTACAGCACTGTGTGGATTGCACACGTGTACGTTATTGAAAACAAATGATACAAATTTGTGTGAGAATCTACCCGTGTAACTTCTTGGAAAATATTGACACAACACTGTGTGAGAAAGTACATGCGTAATTTCTTGAAATGTAACTACACAAAACTTTGTGAATCCATAAGTGTAACTACTTGAAAATTAGACATACAACACTATGTGAGAAACTAAATGCGTAGCTTCTTGAAAACTAATGATATATCGCTGAGTGTGATTCTAAACGTGTACCTTTTTTAAAACTAACGACACAATTCTGTGTGAGACTCTACCTGTGTAGCATAATTATAACAAATGTCACAACACTGTGTGAGAATCTATAAGTGTTAGTTATTGAAAACTATCAATACATCACTGTGTGAGAAACTTCATTTGTAGCTTCTTGAAAAGTAAAGATAGAACGCTGTGTGAGAATCTACACATGTACCTTATTGAAAAATAAAAATACCACATAGTGTGAGAAACTATATGTGTAACTTATAGAAAACTAATGATTCAACACTGTAAGTATGTACACGTGTAACTTATTGAAAACTAACGATACAAAACAGTTTAAGCATCTACCCATGTAACATCTTAGAAACTATCAACTAAACACTGTGTGGGAACATTCATGTGTAATTTCTTGAAAACTAATGATACAATACTGTGTGAAAATCTACAGGTGTAACTTATTGAAAACTAAGGATACAACGCTGTGTGAGAATCTGTAAACGTAACTTCTTGAAAACTAATGATATACCATTGTGTGAGTATCTATATGCCTATCGTATTGAAACCTAACGGCACAAAAATATTTTCAAAATTCCTTCCGTAACTACTTGAAACCTAACAGTGAGGGTTATTGTTAGGTTTATGGTTATGGTTAGATGGTTAGGTTAATTTTATGTAAAGATTATGGCTAGGGGTAGGTTTAGGGTTAGGGTTAGGATTAGGGTTAGGTTTAGGGATAGAATAAGGGTAGTGTTAGTTTTAGGGTTTGGGTTAGGTTTAGGGTTAGGGCTAGGGTTAGGGTTAGGAATTAGGGTTATCGTTAGAGTTAGGGTTAGGGTTATGGTTAGGGTTAGCATTATGCTTAGGATTAGAGTTAGGTTTAGGGTTAGGATTATGGTTATTTTTAGGGTTAGGGTTATGGTTAGGGAAAGGATTAGGGCAAGGGTTATGGTTAGGATTAGGGTTAGGGTTAGGGTTAGGATTAGTGTTAGGTTTGGGAATAGTGTTAGGATAGGGTTAGGTTTAGGGGTAGGGTTAGGTTTAGGGATAGGGTTCAGGTTTGGGGTAGAGCTTAGGGTTAGGGCTAGGGGTTAGGGGTTAGGGCTAGGGTTAGGGATAGAGTTATCGTTAGCGTTAGGGTTATGGTTATGATTAGGTTAAGGTTACACTTAGGGTTAGAGTTAGCGTTAGGGTTAAGGTTAGGCTATAGTTAGGGGTAGTGATAGGGTTTGAGTTAGGTTTAGGATTAGGGTTAGGTTTAAGGACAGGGTTAGGGTAGTGTTAGGGTTAGGGTCAGGGTTAGGTTTATGTTTATGGTTAGGGGTAGCGTTAGGGATAGGGTTGGGTTTAGGTTTAGATTAGGGTTAGAGTTAACGTTAGGGATAGGGTTATATTTAGAGGTTAGTGTTAGTGTTAATGTTAGCGCTAGGGTTAGGGTTAGATTTAGGGTTAGCATTAGTGTTAAGATTAAGTATAGGGTTAGGGTAGGGTTAGGGTAGGGATAGGCTTAAGGTTAGGTTTAGGGTTAGGGTTAGGATTAGGGTTAGGTTTAGGGATAGGGTTAAGTTTAGGGTTAGTGTTATGTTTAGGGATAGGGTGAAGGTTATGGTTACGTTTAGGGATAGGGTTAGGGTTAGAGGTTAGAGTTATGGTTAAGTGTTAGCACTAGGATTAGTGTTATGATTATTTTTAGTGTTAGTGTTAGAGTTATGATTAGGTTAAGATTACATTTAGGGTTAGGGTTAGGGTTAGGCTAAGGGTTAGGTTTAGGGTTAGGGTTTGAGGTAGGTTTAGGATTAGGGTTAGGTTTAGGGATAGGGTTATGGTAGTGTTAGGGTTAGGGTTAGGTTTAAGTTTAGGGTTAGGGTTAGGTTTAGGTTAGGGTTAGAATTAATGTTAGGGATAGGGTTAGAATTAGTGGTTAATGTTAGAGTTAAGTTTCAGGCTAGGTTTGGGGTTAGTTTTAGGGTTAGGATTATGGTTGGGATTAGGAATATGGTTAGGGTAGGGTTAGGGTTAAGGATATGGTTATGGTTAGGTTTAGGGTTCAGGTTCATGTTAGGGTTAGGGTTAAGGTTAAGTTTAGGGTTAGGGTTAGGCTTAAAGTTAGGGTTAGTGATAGGGTTAAGTTTAGGATTCAGGTTAGGGTTAGGGGTTAGAAGTAAGGGTAAATTTTGGGTTCAGATTAGGGTTAGGTTTAGGGATAGGATAAGAGTTACAAAAGGGTTATGGTTAGTGTTAGGGTTAGGGTTAAAATTATGGTTAGGTTTAGGTTTAGGTTAGGGTATTCGTTAGCATTAGGTTTAGGGTTATGTTTAGGGTTAGGTTAGGATTACAGTTAGTGTTAGGTTATCCTTAGTGTTAGGGTTAGGCTTAGTGTTAGAGTTA
>NW_024431173.1:0-817 GCF_017639785.1 Mesocricetus auratus
GATGCTGTCTTCTCCTTCTTCTTACCTAGTCTCTCTAGGGCTGTGGATTGTAGCATGGTTATCCTTTACATTACAGCTAATATCCACTTATGAGTGAGTGCATACCATTTTTGTCTTTCTGTGTCTGGGTTACCTCACTCAGGATCTTTTTTTCTAGTTCCATTCATTTACCTGCAAGTTTCCTGGTGTCCTTGTTTCTTACAGTTGAGTACTACTTCATTGTGTAAGTGTACCACATTTTCTTTATCCATTCCTTGATTGAGAGATATCTAGATTGTTTCCGGGTTCTGGCTATTACAAATAATGCTATGGTGAGCAAGTGTCCTTGTGGTATGATTGAGCATCCTTTGGGTATATGCCCAAGACCAGTATAGCTGGGTCTTGATGTAGACTGATTCTCAGTTTTCTGAGAAACTGCAACACAGACTTCTGAAGTGGCTATACAATTTTGCACTCCCACAAGCAGTGGAGGAGTGTTCCCCTTACTCCACATCCTCTCCAGCATAGGCTGTCACTTGTGTTTTTTATCTTAACCATTTTGACAGGTGTAAGATGGAATCTCAGAGTCCTTTTGATTAACATATCCTTGATGGTTAATGATGTTGGACATTTTCTTAAGTGTTTCTTAGCCATTTGAGATTCTTCTATTGAGAATTCAATGTTGAGATCTGTGCCCTATTTTTAATTGGATTATTTGGTTTGTTGATATCTAGTTTTTGAGTTCTTTATATATTTTGGAAATCAGCCCTCTGTCAGATGTGGGGTTGAGGAAGATCTATTCCCAGTCTGTGGGTGAATTAATTTTCCTTTGCCGCTT
>NW_024431174.1:0-6146 GCF_017639785.1 Mesocricetus auratus
TGATGGCAGTTGTTTGCATTCAATGATATTTATTCTATCTGCAGACTGTGCTCCTTCATCTTCCAACATGTACATCTGGGACTAAAATCCCAGTGACCGCACAGCATCACGTGTCTACATCTAGGTAGGGAGTGCACAAATTGTTCAGTCAGATTAGTTTCCATATTCTCAAACTCTTCAAAGTCCAGTATTAATTGCTACTTAAGCCCAAAATTACAGCAACCTCCCTTCCAGTAATGTAACAGTACTTCAGGCCAATTCTTTGAGTTCTATTTAAAATTGTAAAAAACAAACAAACAAAAAACTCTATATAACCCTGAAATTTAAATTTCCTCATTAATATTTTAAACACTAATGCACCATCACTTCTGGGGACACCAGACCTTGAGCAGAAACCCACTTCCCCTTCGGCCTGGGAGCAGGCATCTATGTAATGTTTACTGAAAACAATTCAGTGCTTTAGGGCTCAGATAGGGCTTGCTCACTGAAATACCATGCCTTTCACACCCCCTACGGCTAGATGCCTCTTCCTGTTTCCCTGTGGTGTCTCCCCGATTCTGGGGCCGGAGATTAGACCACCAGCCAGGAGGAAAGAATGGTATGTAGATGAATGGCAGAAGTCCTTAAAAAGGGAAGCTCCTTTTTCTTAGAGAGACTTCTCCTGGGACTTCTCCTGAGAGCTCTCCTAAGCGGACTGGGGTCTCCTCCTAAGCTGACTTGGGAAGCATAAAGTTTTCTTAAAGCAACCGACCGGTCTCTGTGTCATCTATCCTGACCACCTCGCTACATTCTTGGATGCAGGCCGCACAGCAGGTGCGACAATTGGAGGTCCCACCGAGATCGTGAAAGCGAGGTAAGTGGACGGGGTTAAGAAACTATGGGGAATAGTTCCGGGAAGCTAGAATCATTGCAGTATCAACTAAAAAAGTTACTTAAAGAACATGGGACTGCAGTCAAGTCTAAAACCCTAGAAGGCTTTCTAAAATCGATCGAACGAGCCAGTCCATGCTTCATTACTGGGGGAAACTTAAATATTCCAGATTGGGAGGAGGTTCGCCGTGATCTTCATAGACTTTTACGAAAAGAGGGATCTGAGTCCTTACCCCCTATGACATTCTCCTTATGGAGATTAGTGAGGGGAGCACTTTTGACAGATAAGGTTCGTCACTGCCAGGTAGTTCAGGACACAAAAGAGGCTTTTTTAGAATTACAAGAGACTGAGACTCAAGCCTCCTTGAGTTCAGGGGCAGAGAGTGATGATAAATCATCTGAAGGGACCCTGACTGAAACTAGAGGCTCCATTGTTAGTGAGGATGAAGGGGAGTCTCTTAGTAACAACAAAAAAACGGGTAGAGATCTCCGGGCGTGACCCAAACAGAAGAACTCCAGTCAGAATCGGTTATATCCTTCTCTATCAGACCTAGAAAATGGAAGTAGCTCAGACTCAGACTCGTCACAGTCTAAAAAGGAATGGTTACTTGCTGAGATCGCGGCCCTTAAAAAAAAACTAAAAAGATTCGATTTAAGGAAAAACAGGACAGGGAGAGAAACCCTTCCCCATACTCTGAAAAAAGGGACTCCTCCTATGAGATAACTCAGTCCTTCTCGGACCTGGAGGGAAGATCCAGAGGAGGGGTCCAATGCTGCCCGGTGGTGGCCCCAGTAATGGAAGTTCCAGACCCAAACAATTCTGGACAGGTCATTCGGCATCATAACCCTTTAAATTTTAAGGATATAAGACAACTTAAAGAGGCAACTTTAAATTATGGAGCACAGGCTCCCTTTACACTTTCCTTAATGGAATCTTTTGCATCTCTTAATTTGACACCTGGCAATTGGCAGCAGCTTTGCAGAGCAGCTCTGTCGGGGGGAGATTATTTGATTTGGAAAGGTGAGTTTCAGGAAAGATGCAGCCAGACAGCCCAAAGAAATGCACAGGCCGGACAGCCCCAGAGAAATGTGGAGTACTTTCATCTAGCTTTTCGCCCACTGCCGTGTTTTGGCAGACTGGTCCTATTTATTGGGTACATTTGTCAGCCTCCCCTAAGAAGGTAGTGACCCCTTACTATGATCTCATTTTACAATTGTTGTGGAAGGCGCACAAGTTTAGCATTCAAACCTTTGGAAAGAGTCCTGATAAAATTATCCTTCCTTATGGTAAGGAGGAGGTGGAACATCTACAGATCTTCCATGATGGGTGGACCCTGTTTATTACATCTACAGGCGCACAGTTTGATAACCAATATCCCAACAGCCCCTTGATGTCTTTTTTCAAACAACACCCTGTGATCTTTCCCAAGATTTTAAAGGAGAACCCTCTAGTTGGAGCTCGCTCAGTCTTTACAGACGGCTCCTCCAAGGGTTTCGCGGTGGTGGTTTCTTCTCAGGTGCGGAAGAGGGTACCCATAGGGCAGATGTCAGCACAAGCCGCCGAGTTGTTTACATGCTTGATGGCTTTCCAAATGTTTGAGGGAGAGCCCTTTAATTTATATACTGATAGTGTTTATGTTGCCAACATTGTTAGACCTTTAAAAACTTCTCCATATGTTCTTCCAACCTCCCAGGTTTGTTCCTTATTAGTTCAGCTCCAACATCTTATTTGGCAGCACATCCACCCTGCTTATGTGGGATTTATTCGTGCACATACTAACCTTCCAGGACCCCTTGCCCAGGGCAATGAAATTGCTGACTCCTTGACCCGCCCTAGGGTCTTATTTACTCAGGAGCAGCTGGCCCACCAGCTCCATGAGAGGTATCATCTAAATGCCCGCTCCATTAAATTTCATACTGGGTGCCCCCTATCCATAGCTACACAGATTACCTCTCAGTGCCCTGATTGTGCCCCTTATCATAATTCTCCCAATGAAGGGGTAAATCCCCGGGGCCTCAGGGCCAACCATCTCTGGCAAATGGATGTCACTCACCTGCCACAGGCAGGGAAATTAAAATACATGCATGTCTCGGTAGATACGTATTCTAAACTAATTTTTGCCTCTCTCCACTCAGGAGAGAAGATTAAAGATGTTATTTCCCATTGCCTGCAGGCCTTTGCCTACATGGGTGTTCCAGATGCCCTAAAAACGGACAATGGCCCTGCCTATGCCAGCAATCGCTTTGCTGCCTTTTGCAGGGAACATCACATTGTCCATTCTTTTGGTATTCCTCACAACCCCACCGGACAGGCTATTGTGGAGTGCACCCATGCCACTCTCAAACAGTATTTTAAGAAAATAAAAAAGGGGGAGTTTGTTACCTCCCCCAATATTCAGTTATCCACCATACTTTATATTTTAAATTTTTTGACCATAGACAGTAATAATTTGTCTGCTATGGAGAGACATTGAAACAAACCCTCCCAGTCTTTGGGATGGGTCAGATGGAAGGATTTGATTACAGGAAAATGGCAGCCACCCACTCCCCTACTAGCTAGGGTCCGAGGGGCTGTTTGTGTTTTCCCTCCAGGAAGTGAGAAGCCTATTTGGGTCCCCGAACGGTGCATCAGGCATGTTGACCCCCGACTCTGCTCCCGACACTAGGAATGCTCGCCATGATAAAAATGATCCAAACATTGCCAAACTCAGGTAAGGGAAGTATGGGCACTGGTGAGGAAAACCCCTCCCACCGTTTTGATGCCAGTTAGTCACTGCAGCTCCCCATTCATCGCCTTTATAACACTAATAAATACATTGGGAGTGGCTGCTGCCAACACGAGAGTCTGAGTTTCCCCCTCCTAAAAGGGGAATCTCTGCTTTATTAAAAATATTTAATATCTCCATGATTAAACCCTCAGTTAAAAGTTGGATTGGATTAAATGTCTAGGCCCTCACCTAACAAAGGTCAAAAAAGAAAGGGAACCTAAGATAAAAAGTTGCCCTCAGTTGGAGGGTAGATTGGAGGGTCATCCTCAATGGAAAGATAGATTAAAGATGGGTAAATTAAATAAACTGGTAACAGTTAATAAATGAGGTATTAGTATTCAGTAAAGAAAAAGACAAAGGTATATAAAATAAAAATGTTTGGTTACATTTATATAGGGTAGGTTATTGAATTTTGTGAGTCATCTCTAAAAACTTTTGGCAAAAGCCTGGCCTTTCCACTTTGCATCTACAGAATTACAAGGAGTGGGTATGGCTGTAGCCCCTGAGTGTAGCTCAAAACTTCTCTAATAAAGAAATGACGAGGGACATACAGGACTTTTTCAACCTTTAGTTTTAATTAAAAGATTGACTGGAGTTGTTCTGTTAAAGAAGTTTCAGTTCAACAAACTAATCATAACCTAGGCAAGGAGAGATATGTATACATGGTCTATATGTATGGACGTGGCCACGTCAGTATGTATGAAGTGTGAAATGTAAATGCGTAAATGTTGACAAAAGCAACTGTTCTAATTGCCTTGGATATGATTAAAGGGATACTTAAATCCCTCCAAACAGTTAAAAACTACCTAAATCGATTTAGATATAGCCAAAAGAAACATCCAGTCAGTCGGTTAATATTTTAACAAAAAAATTCAAGTTAAGCCCTCAGAGCCAGTCAGAGAGAGAGAGAGAGAAAGAGAGGTTTTTTCAGGAAACTGTCCTGCCACTTTGGCAGGCCCCCACCCCCAAAGGTGTCTGTGTAGATGCAAATTAGGCCTTGTCAGTTCAGATGCAAATGAGGCCTTGTCAGCTAGTGAGAGCTACAGGTTAAAAAAAAAAGAAAGAAAAGAAAAAAAAGGGACTATTTGGGACATAGTATAGTTTACAATCCTTAAATGATTCTCAAAGGTACTTAATGGTTATGTCCCTTTTAAAGGACATCTACTAATACTTTAAATAGTGATCCCAATTCACCTAGATAGTTGACTAAGGAGGGTAGACAAATCCTTCTACTGTCATGGTCCAACTTCAACAGTTCAAACAAAATTTAAAAATAAAAGGGAGTAATGTCCCCAGTCTCCACATGATTCATTAAATAATCCACTCCTCATTTAAATATTTATAAAATATAAATGCCAGTGAGGAATCTGCTTCAGACAGATTCTGACATAATAAAAGTTAAATAACTATTACTCAGGCCAAATGGAAACATCCATACACTAGACAGTAGAGAAGACCCTAATTTGGGGTCGAGGGCATGTTTGTGTTTTCTTACAGGAAAAGAATAAAGCTTCAGTAGCCGTCACAACATCTGGTGAGATACATAAAACAGAGAAAACTGGACCTGAGACCGTGGGAGCCTGCTCAAGCCAGTTCGAGATCTCCTAAATCAGTGTTCCTGACCCTTGATGTCATCAAATCTACAGCCCGAGAAAGAAATAAAACAGTCAGTTCGAGATTTCCAGTTTCTCATCAGGCTTGCTACATCAATCTCCTGGACCCGTGAGTTTTCATCCCAAAGCCAACAAAACTGGAAGATTAGCAGCTAGCCTTTGATACACCTTAAAACAACAGAATTCATTTTGCCAGCTTTTCCCTTTGGGGGAAAAAAGACCCATTTAAAACATTTGGACATTGGTATGGACTGTGATGAGTGGCAAAAGCCTCTTTTTAGTATTTAAACAGGACATTGCCTAGCATGTGTCAGCCCTATATTCAACTTCACCCCAAAATTCAAAAAGGAAAAATAAAGGTTGGGCCAGTGAGATGGCTCAGTATGTAAAGGTACTTGCCACTAAACCTGAAATCTAAGTTTGATCTGCAGAGCTCATGTTGTGGAAAGTGAGAACCCATTCCCTCAAGTTGTCCTGTGACAGCATATGGATATATTGGTTTCAACACAGCCCCAAATGAAATAAAAATGTAGTAAGTCTTAAAAATTCACCACTGTTGAGGGAAGTCCTGTGCATTTGTCAATAAAGTACTGTTGAGCCTATAGGGAACCAAGATAGGAGGGACTAGGAGTCCAGGAGAACTCTGGGAAGGAGAAACACAGGGAGTCAACATGTAATGCCATGGGGTAGCAGCCCGGAACTATTCTCCGGTAAGAGACATACTTAGATTAACAATTATGGGGTAATTACTTAAAGCAGATCTAGCCAGTAAGAGACAAGCAAGGCCAACAGCTTCATAATTAATATAGCCTCCTGTGTGTTTATTTGGGAATGATGCGGATCTGGAACCAGGCAGGCGGGAAGGCTCCTCTCAAGGAAAAAGCTTCTCATAACA
>NW_024431175.1:0-59442 GCF_017639785.1 Mesocricetus auratus
TGGTATTGGCACAAAACAGACAGGTGGACAAAAGGAATCAAATCGAAGACCCTAATATTTGACAAAGAAGCTAAATATGTAAAATTGAAAATAGAAAACATTCAACAGATGGTGCTGGTATAACTAGATGTCAACATGTAGAAGACTGCAGATAGCTCCATGTCTATCTCCATGCACAAAACTCAAGTCCAATTGGACCAAAGACCTCAATATAAATCCATTCACACTGTACCTCATAGAAGGGAAAGTGGGAAATACTCTTGAATGCATAGGCACAGGAGACCACTTCCTAAATAGAACACTAGTAGCACAGACGCTGAGAGCAACAATGAATAAATGGGATCTCCTGAAACTGAGAAGCTTCTGTAAAGCCAAGAACACTGTCAATAACACAAAACAGCAGCCCATAGAATGGAAAAAGATCTTTACCAACCTCACATCTGACAGAGGGCTGATCTCCAAAATATAAAAGAACACAAGAAACTAGATATCAAACTACCAAATAATCCAATTAAAAAATGGGGTACAGATCTACACAGAGAATTCTCAACAGAACAATCTCAAATGGCAGAAAGACACGTAAGGAAATGCTCAGCATCCTTAGTCATCAGGGAAATGCCAATCAAAACAACTCTGAGATACCATCTTTCACCAATCAGAATGGGTAAGATCAAAAACACTGATGACAGCTTATGTTGGAGAGGATGTAAAGGGAACACTCCTCCATTGCTAGTGGGAGTGCAAACTTTTACAGCATGGCAATTTCTCAGAACATTAAGAACCAACCTTTCTCAAGACCCTGCAATACCACTGTTGGGCATATACCCAAAGGAGGTACATTCACACCACAAGAATATTTGCTCAACTATGTTCATGGAAACATTATTTATAATAGCCAAAACTTGGAAACAACCTAGATCTCCTTCAACCGAAGAATGGATAAAGAAAATGTGGTACATTTACACAATGGAGTACTACTCAGTGGTAAGAAACAATCATATCCTAAAACTTGCAGGCAAATGGACAGAACTAGAAAAAAACATCCTAAGTGAGGTAACCCAAAACCAGAAAGACAAATACGTATGTACTTACTCATAAATGGATACCAGACATAAAGCAAAAAAGATAATCAGCCTACAATCTATAACCCCATAGAAGCTAGAACCCTCTTCCAGAAACAGATGGAAGCAGATGCAGAAATCCACAACTAAGCAATGGGCCAAGCTCCTGGAGTACAATCAAAGTGAGGGAGCAGAGACAATATGAACAAAGGAGTCAAGACCATGATGGGGAAACCCACAGAATCAGCTGACCTGAGCTAGTGAGAGATCACTGACTCTGGTCTGACAAATGGGGAACCTGCATAAGACTGAACTAGACTCCCTTAATATAGGTGACAATGGCATGACTGGGACAACATATGAGGCCACTGACAGTGGGCCCAGGATCTAACACTAATGCACAAAACTGACTTTGTGGATCCCATTCTATATGGAGAGATACCTTGCTTAGTCTAGACATGGGAAGGTCTTGGTCCTGTCTCAACCAGATGATAGGACAGACTTAGTAGACTTCTTAGGGGAGGCCTTACTCTCTTGGAGGAGCAGATGAAAGGTGGGATGGGGGGAAGCAGGGGGCAGTAGCAGGAGAGGAGGGAGGGGGAACTGGGATTGGAAATTAAAAAATAATTAAAAAAATCTAAAAACATATTTTTCTTAAAAATCATGTGTATTTATTTTTTTCTTCTTCCCTCCCTCCTTCCCTCCATCCCTTCTTCTCTCCTGTCTCTCTCTCTCTCTCTTCTCTCTCTCTCTCTCTCTCTCTCTCTCTCTCTCTCTCTCTCTCTCTCCTCTCTCTCTCTCTCCTCTCTCTCTGTCTCTCTCTCTCTCTCCTCTCTCTCTCTCTGTCTCTCTCTGAGACAGGGTTTTTACATGTAAAGGTTTCTCATTTCTTGTCTGCCTGTCCTGGAACTCACTCTGTAGACCAGGCTGGACTCTGAACTCACAGAGTTCTGACTGTCTCTGCCTCCTGAGTGCTGGTATTAAAGACACAAATCACTATAGTCCAATTTATTCTTATTTTTTAAATTTTATGTCGGTGTGTCTTTATGTCCATGTGACTGCACACGCCTTCAGAGGTCACAGGCAGATCCCCTGGAGCTGGAATTATAGGACATTTGTAAGTTGCCAAATGTAGGTGCTGAGTATCAAATTCAGTTCCTTGGGAAAAGCTTTATGTGTTCTTAAGCACTAAGCCATATATCCAGCCCCAGTATTTGTTTTTCTGAGCCTTGGTTATTCCATGGTCTCTTTAATAATTAATTGTTGGAGCATATTGAAGGGGCTAAACTCTCACACTCTCACAATTGAATTTAGGTTTCAGTTCTCTGAGAAGGGCAAAACAGGTATCTCTTGTAACAAAGGGCTATTTATCCACAATGTCCTTGCATTCAGGGGCGAGGGGGAGAACAAACACAAGGCCTAAGTCAGCCACACAATGTCCCTCCCATCCTCCGTGTTAGGTCGTTTCTCTGTTATACACCTTTTGTTTGTTTTTCGAGACAGGGTTTCTCTGTATTGTTTTGGAGGTTGTCTTGGAACTCGCTCTGTAGATCAGACTGGCCTCGAACTCACAGAGATCCACCTGCTTCTGCCTCCCGAGTGCTGGATTAAAGGCGTGCACCACCAACGCAGAGTTGGGACTGAACCAGAGGTACATTCAATTGTCCTTACTAACCCATCTTCTCCGGTTCCCCTTAGCATTCCTGAAATCACATTGAACTCCAAAACCAGTTTGTATACCCATGTCAATTCCCTGGTAAGATGATTCGTGTTGGTTTGTGTCACCAGATCTCACCTATGGAAGGACGAGAGATGATTGTGTTCACCTTCCAAGGCACCTGGGAGCTGGAGCTGCAGTAATGGCGCCCCTGGGGAATTGTTTCACAGAGCTATTAGCTTACTTTGTCTTGAGGCAAGGATTGGAAACCAGGCGTTTAGTAGGGCAGATATGTCAGCTTTCCCACCGATCTACACTTCTGCTTAACATTGGTGACTTTATTATTTACCCACACAAAATGGTTTATTGTGAAAGACCACCCCCCAGATTCCAATTAAGCACTGACTCTTAAGAAATGTTTGTATTATTTTAAGATGAGGAAGAAAAGGTTTGCCAATGTTGAACTTCTGATCATCTTAATTTTAACAGAAATCTGATGACACTATAGTCACTGACAAGGAGTATATTGTAGTATGAGAGACAACGGCGACTGGGAAGTTAAACGCAGCAAGCTACTGGGGACAGTTAAAAAATTGAATAGAAATTTGAAAACATTGATCAATATCTTATACACCATCTTGCAGAAAGAGATTTCTCTCAGAAGACAGGAACTGTTACCAGCTAGTGTTGCTCAGACCTAATTTACAAGTAAGTGGCCCCACTGAGAAGAGCAGCCTCTGTTTTAGGCTGTTAAGGATCAGTGTAGAGATTCCTAGGACTGGTATATGCTTACAAGCCAGGGAAGAGGTACTCGACCAAACTTCAAACTAGTAAGGTCAAATTTTACTGGGTTTAGTAGGGAGCAAACCTGTTCTTGTTTTTCTTATAACAGTATTACAAAACACATTTTTTTGTTGTTTTTTCAAGACAAGGTTTCTCTGTGTAGCTTTGTAGATCAGGCTGGCCTCGAACTCACAGCCTCCGACTCCTGAGTGCTGGGATTAAAGGCATATGCCATCAGCGCCCGGCTCACATTTAAAAAATATTTACTTCTATTATGTACATTTGTGTGTCTGTGCAAATTTATGTGCACCACATGCCTGTAGGTGCCCAGGGAGACCACAGGGTGCTGGATTCTCTGGAACTAGAATTATAAGCCTTTGTGAACCAACTGATATGGGTGATGCAGTCAAAACAGGGTTCTCTGCAAGATCAGTTGTGGAATATTACTTTAATTAGGCAAAGGTGTGTAATGTTTGTTTATGCTGCATTTGTTTAATGATATAAAGCTGTGTGTTCAATTATGCCAAGCTGTGTGGCTTTTGTTTTTCACCTTGCCAGCATAAGGCACCTGACTGCTCTAATAAACAGCTACATGGCTAAAAATTAGGCAGAGAAAGGATAGGTGGGTTGGCAGGCAGAGAGAATAAGTAGGAGGAGAAATCCAGGTTTGGGAGAATGAGAGCAGGAGAAAGAAGAGAATGAAGAGAAACAGAGAGACAAGCCCAGGGCCAGAAGTCAGCTAGGCAGCAACCAGCCAGAGAAGCAGTGAAAGAAAGATATACAGAAGGAAAGGAAAGTGAAAAGCCCCAAGGCAAAAGCAGATAGAGAGAAACGGGTCAATTTAAATTAAAAGAACAAGCCAGAAACAAACCTAAGGAAGGTCAAACATTCGGAACTAATAATAAGTTTCTTTGTCATGTTTGGGACATGGTTGTTGGTCCAAAAGAAAAAGCCTGGTACAAGCAGGAAGTGTTCATGAACACTGAACTATCTCTTCCGTCCCAATTTGTTATTTTTGATTCAACTTCCAGATCTTGGACACAGGTGTGTACTCCCTGCCTGGGATACAGTTCCTGGACTACCTGCCTGGGATACAGATCCTGGACACAGGTGTGTACTCCCTGCCTGGGATACAGTTCCTGCACTACCTGCCTGGGATACAGTTCCTGGACACAGGTGTGTACTCCCTGCCTGGGATACAGTTCCTGGACTACCTGCCTGGGATACAGTTCCTGGCCACAGGTGTGTACTCCCTGCCTGGGATAAAGTTCCTGGACTACCTGCCTGGGATGCAGATCCTGGACACAGGTGTGCATTACCTGCCTGGAATACAGTTCCTGGACTACCTGCCTGGGATAAAGTTCCTGGACTAATTCCCTGGGATAGAGATCCTGGCTACAGGTGTGTGCTACTTGCCTGGAAAACAGTTCCTGGACTACCTGCCTGGGATAAAGATGCTGGCCACAGGTGTGTACTCCCTGCCTGGGATACAGTTCCTGGACTACCTGCCTGGGATACAGATCCTGAACTAATTCCCTGGGATACAGATCCTGGACACAGGTGTGTACTCCCTGCCTGGGATACAGATCCTGGACCAACTGCCTGAGATACATATCTTGGATATAGGTGTATACTCCCTGCCTGGGATACAGTTCCTGGACTATCGGATACAGATCCTGGGTACAGGTGTGTACTACCTGTGTGAATACAGGTGTGTACTACTTGCCTGGCTATATAAAAGGGATTTCAATTCCTCTGTTATTTTATTATTTTTTTTCGAGACATGGTTTCTCTGTGTAACAGCTCTGGCTGTCCTGTAAATCACTGTTTAGACCAGGCTGATATTGAACTCACAGAGATCCGCTTATGCCTGCCTCCTGACTGCTAGGATAAAAGGCATGTGCCACCATTGCTTTGCTTCCTTTATTAGTTTTAACGGATGAACTCACAGATGATTCATTATATACCCTGAGAACCAAAATGGATCACCTTCTTTTCTTTGATAGTTATTTAATTTTTCCCCAGGGACACTGTATAATTTACTAGTCTGTACCGTTATATACATAAGCTTACAAGTTGTATTCAATATCAGAGAACAGTCTATGAAATCATAAAATTTGGTATTTTATGGTAGAACAACTGTCACTACGTTTTTTTCAAGACAGCGTTTCTCTGTGACTTTGGAGGCTGTCCTGGAACTCACTCTGTAGACCAGGCTTCCCTTGAACTCACAGAGATCTGCCTGCCTGTGTCTCCTGAGTGCTGAGACTAAAGGCGTGTGCCACCATTGCTTGGATTCTTTTATTAGTTTCAAGGAAAGAACTTTGTTAGTGGATTCAAGATGATTCATTATATACCCTGAGAACCAAAGTGGATCACCTTCTTTTCTTTGATAGGCTGAACAAGGCATCCCACCATAGGGTATAGGTTCCAAAGAGCCAGCTCATGCATCAGAGGCAGGTCCTGGTCCCACTGCTAGGGATCCCCAAAACAGACCAAGCTACAGAACTGTCACCCAGATACAGAAAACCTAGGTGAGTCCCATGCTAGCTTCCTAGCTGTCCATTCAGATTCCATGAGCTTACACAAGCTCAGGTCAGCTGTCTCTGTGGGTTGCCTCATCATGATCTTGAACCCCCCTTGCTCATCTAATCCCTCCTCCCTTTCTTCAACCTTTAGTGAAATTAACCAGAATGAATAAAGTCAGTGACAGAGATGTTTAAAGTTCATTTTCCCCCTCACAATGAATTCTAATTGTTCTTAACAGCAGGCAATTCAACCTAAATGAAGCTTCAGTCAGGCAAATTTTCTCTACATAATGGATAAAAAAGAAGTAAACATTCCTAAAAGACAGTTCACAAATCCCTAAGAAGTTTACAGCTAGGTGTCATTTCCTACCCCACATAGTTTCTCACAGATGCAAAAGTATATCGATAGGCCATTTTTTTAGAGACAAGGTCTTATTGTGTAACCCTTGCTGACCTATAATTTGTTATATAGACCAGGCTGGGTTCAAATTCAGAGCAATCCACCTGCTTTTGTCTTCTAGGTGCTGGGATTAACGGTGTGCACTACTATGCCTGAGTTTAACCACTATTATTTTAACACCCTTTACCCCCCCCCCCCAGTTAGGTAAAGGAATTATTATAGCTTAAAGTATTAATACTTTGTGCAGAAAGTCATCAGGATTATTTCTTTATTTCCTTTTGCTTTTGGTACAAAGGTGTTGTTAATTGGTAGTTCTTAAAATTCTCCCCTTGCACTTTGGCGGTTTCTTGTGTGAGGTACCTGTGTTTAGAACTTAAAGCATTTCTCATTGTACCTATGAATAGTTACGCATCCATGATAGGACACTGGTCTGGGCATTGCAGCCACCCTTGATATGATACTTGTCTCAGGATCGTAACAGAGAATAGTATCTGTAGCATCGCCATTTTCCCGTCTTCCACCCAGGATATAGATCTTTCCATTGCATACAGACATACCGCAATTTTCCTGTCGATAGAATGTGTTTTGCACGTGCATCCAGTAGTCTTCAACTGGGTCATAACAATACATGGCTTTGGTCAGTCCACCAGCAACATAGATCAAGTTGTTTAGAGAGACAGCTGTTATACTTCTCTTGATGACTGGTATAGCTGCACAAAGCAGCCAACTATTGATTTCTGGATCATAAACCTGTACCTTATTACAACAGGTATTAGCATCACGTCTTCCGCCGATTACAAATAATTTTCCTACACAGCTGGTAACTGCGGGAGAACTCACTGCTTCCTTAAGTGGTGCAACTTCTGTCCAACGATTTGAAAATGAATCATAGTACTCTACACTTCTAAGTCTGGTTTGTCCATCATAGCCTCCGACAACATACACTTTCCCGAGAAGGACTGCCATTTTGTGGCGCCATCTGCCTTTATTTAGAGGAGCAACTCTGACCCAGATATTTAGCTTCGAGTTATAAATCCAGACGTCACGGCTGTTGATTCTTCCGCCTGAAACAAGAATGTTATTCTTCAGGGCACAGACAGCATACTCTGATTTGGTAAATTCTGGAAGCTTGGCCAACGACTTCCATTCTCCTGTTACTGGATCATAACACTCAGTATATGGAAGGTTAAATTCTCCAGGTCGTTCGCAGCCTCCAACCACAACGATCACCTCTGAATAGCCAGTTGACCTGCGTGGCCTAGTTCTCGGGGATATCAGTTCATTGCCAAGTATATGGTACCGTCTTGCTTCATGCAGCAACTGATGACACTTGGGGGAATTCTGGATCAGGTGGTCCACCTCTACTGTGTGAATAAAGTAATTAGGATTTAAGAGAGGGAGCCTGACGTGGGCAAGGAGTTCATGCAATAGCAGCCTTCGATGTTCAGCAGCTCCACGGACCCAGCGCATGACAGCCTCAAAAACCAACTCTTCTTTAGTGACAACAAGTTCATCGTTGCAGATGTAATCAATAAGTTCATCTTTGCCAAGCTCAAGAAATTCTTCATGCTGGTACACGTCCTCAAAAGCCTGTAATGCAAAGGTGTGGCATTTTGCGAAGAGCATTCTGAGTGAGTGCCTGTCAGCGAGCGCTGGATTCCTAGGCAATTGCAAGGATCAAGTTGCTCCTCTAAGAAATTGGTGCAGACATCACAGAGGATATCCATCTGAAAGAGGCTGGAGGCTTCAAATAGGCTTTGGACATTGTCTGCTGTGATCTGCACATGTCCAGTATATACATACTCCAAAAAACATTCCATAGCTTCAGCTCTAATGCCGTTGATCTCAATCAGTCTCTCTTTGCTCTCCCTGTGGTCATTACAGAACATGGCTCTGAAGTAGCTGCTACAGGCAGAAAGGACGGCTCGATGGCAAGGGAATTCCTGTCCCTCTACACTGATGATGACATCTGTGAATAACTGACTATCTCGGAAGTTATTAAATAACTGGAGTACATTCTCAGCGTGAGATGATCCCGAAGAGAAGTTGAAATATTCATGACCTGTCAGATATCTGGGGTCCATTTGAAAAACTTTAGGCTGAGCCTTCCGGGAATCACTCACCCCAAGCTCCTCTCGGGTCTAGTCTGCCTCCAGTCCAGCGCTAGTACCATTGTTACATCACTTGACTATGTCATTATTGAACAATGACTGCTAGAGAATCTTGACCTGGCTTCTCAGCATTTGCTGGACCAAGGCCCCAGGCAAAAGTACTGTGTTTAAATTTCCACAGCGGCAGGTCCAGCCTGCAGTGCCCAATCCGAACAGCCTTCACCTCGGGTGTCTGGCGCTTGGGGGCGGGACCATTGGGAACTAAATTAAGAAGCAGAGTCGGGTGGGCAGAGAAGGAAGCAGGTAACCGGTTGGTAGTGGTGGTGGGGGCGTCCCCGGGACCAAAAGATCTCTTTGCCAGCCCCAGAGTGAAGCTTCCATGTTAGTGTGTTAATGGCACATGGGAAGAGGACTGTCCGGTCCCTGGTCTTCATCACTATAGCCCAGAAGTCTTCATTGAAAGACTGTTGATAGGCGTCTCTCATCCTTGTGTCCAGTAGGGATTTCCAGCTGTTGTTGACCGCCGATCCTTCTGGCCTTGTGTACGAACAACATTGCCAGGACCATGCACCTACTTCTTCCCAATTCCTTCCCTTTTCCCAGCTGCTCACGTGAGCTGTCTCGTTCTCACACAGCATACAAGGCACACACTTAGCTCTTCACTGTGGGAAATGCGCTGTTCATTTTTCTCACACTCGTTATTCGGGATTTCAGAGTTGTGCCCTTGCTTCCGAATGCCCATCACGTTCTTCTAACTGCTGGCTAGGTTTTGCTGTCTAGGGCTGAGACAAGGACAAGGTGGGAGAAGGGAAAGAAGTGCTGGAGAATTGCCACAGCTTCCCACTCCATCGTCGGCTCTCCCTCCTGTCTGTAAAGCCTGCATACCCCTTTGTGCTCCCACTTTAGAGCCTGCAGCCTAAGCCAAACCTCTGCTAAGGCGACCCTGACTGCCTCACTTGGCCTCTGTACTGCTTGCTTACCGAGAACTACTCTAGGCTTTGGAAGCACACTGAACCCTGGGGAGGAAAGGCCCTGAGCGTCTAGAACAGAGGTAGAGAAAACATGGGATATTTCATTAATCCTTGGGGCTGGAGAGATGGCTCAGTGGTTTGGAGTAGATGTTCCTCTTGCAGAGGACCTGGGTTTGATTGCCAGCACTCACATGGTGGCTCACAAACCCCAAAATGCCAGTTCTAGGGGACCTGACACTCTCTCTGATCTCCCAGAGCAGCAGGCATGCATGTAGTACCAATAGATACGTGTACACACAACACTCACATCTACAAAATAAAATAAACCTAATGTTTAAAACAGTTCCGATGTTATAGCTAAAGGATAATAAGTAAAGGACCATACTAGAGATAAAAGGTACATTTCTCCCACCCCTTTTATTGAAAATAGATTCTTTCCTCATACAATATACCCTAATTACAGTTTCCCCTCCCTCTACGCCTCCCAGCTCCTCTTCAACTCCTCTCCCTCCAAATCCACGAATTGTCTCTCATTAGAAGACTGGACTCTTACCAGTGCTTATAGCTCTAAAGCAGTGGTTCTCAACCTGTGGGTCTTCGTCCCTTTGGAGGAACTGAATGGCTCCATCACAGGGATGACCTAAGACCATCCTGCATATCAGATATTTAAATTATGATTCATAACAGTTTAAAAAGTTATGAAGCAGCAATAAAATTACTTTCATGGTTGGGGTCAGCACAGCATGAGGAACTGTATTAAAGGGTGGAAGCGTTAGGAAGGTTGGGAACCCCTGATAAAGTAAATACCTCTCCCTGCCTCAGAGAGCAACTGTAGGTCCTTCGGGATGGGTGGGGCCTCATAGGTCCCACCCCTAGCAATTGTTAATTGTCTACAAATCCTCAGAGAGGAGAAGGGGCCTCACAGACTCCTAATCACTCCTTGACAAAATGTTGAGGGGCCAGTCCATATGCAGGTAATTATAACTGACTTTACTCCATATGACTACACCTTTTACTCCATCTTACGTTTTTTCTGCTCCCTCACCCATAATTTCTGGACCCATGCTGGGTGTGAAATGATATCCTATTTAGGGGTGAGCATCCAATAATCCTTTATTCACAATACATTTTGCTCAAAGTTAATGATCTTTACAGTAATTGCCCACTGCAAAAAGAAGTTTCTCTGAGCAAACCTGAAAGCATTTCTGATTTATGAGCATAAGCATAAATACATAGAAGGAAATTTGTCTTGATATTATTCTTTTATTTGAGCAAAGGGCTTATCTTTAAAGATACACAAAATTTTCATTTTCAAAAAAGATTTATTTATGAGTTTTATTTATGTGTTTATGTGCAAGCATGTAGAGTTTAAGTGTACCACATGTGTAGGATCCCATGGAGTCTAGAAGAAGGCATTGGGTCCCTTAGAACTGGAGTTATAGGTGGTCCCCAAGCAACCATGTGGATTTGGGGATTTGATGCAAGAGCATCAAGTGTTCTTAACTGCTGAGCCATCTCTCCAGCCACAAATTTATCAGTTTAATGTATACCTTATTTAATATTTTTTCCTAAAATGTAGTATAGAAAAGTGGGCATGGTTATTAGTCCAGATGAGCTTTTATTGAATATTTGCCCTCACTAACAAGAAATGAAGAGTGATTCCCAAACATGTTTTCTCTGCACTCCTAACCTTGGGACATTTTTACCTTCTTATTACAACTGGGTTGGGGCATAGAGATTCTAAAAATGTTTCATTGGACTGGGCATGGTGGCTCATGCCTTTAATCCCAGCACTCAGGAGGCAGAGGAGGTAGATGAAGGTTAGTGGTAGAGTACTTGTCTAGGTTGTGTAAGGCACCAACTTTATTGTGCAGTAGTATTAAACAATAATGGAAGAGATAAACCAGAAGGCCTCATCAAACATGTGGATATGATAAATATTTAGAGACAGAGAAATATGAATTACATACATTTGGTGAGCACACACATATACCTATTAGGAACCATTGCTCTGTATTCTAATAGAATATGCAGTATTACTTGTGCATTAAAATAAATTATGAACAATGTCAGAAGACATCCTTAGGGAGCCAAGTTTGGTGGGGGAAAACTGTAATCATAGCACTTACTAAAGATATCCTGGGCTAAATATAAGAGGCTTGGTTTTAGAAAAAAGTTAAGCAAACTGGAAACAAACATGTCTGCATTAGAAATTTAGCAATGTAAGAATATTGTATATTTGTGCATCAAAAGCTATTCATTTTTCAGAAAGCGAAGAAAAAAATCAACCAAGTTTTATAAAATAAAACTCCATTCAATTTATCAAGTGAAGATGTTCTTCCTTTAAAAATGTATTCTTTTTTTAAAATTGGTTTGAGATAAGGTCTTTCTATCTCAAACTTGGCTTGCAAGGAACTTGCTGTGTAGGCCAGACTAGGCTGGAAATCATAGGCATCTCCTGCCTCTGTCCCCTAAATTAAAAAAATGCATTATTTAAACAGGTATATTCTTTAGATTATTTTTGTGTGGTTATTAATCCAAAATTTACCAAAAGTTGTCTTTCTTCATGATCTTTTCATAAGTATATATAATTACAGTTTTGTCATATTTCATCTGCCATCATCTTCCCTTTTTCTCCTTCTCCCTCTGAGTATTCCCTGTCACTTCCACAATTAATCCACCTTATACTGCCAGCTTTTTAAATGTCTGAAAGGGATCTTCAGAAATTTATGGTGGTTTTTGTTCCTTTATAGTTGTTAGTTCAAGATTCTATTCACCAGGGTTTTGTTTGTCAGTAAGCATTTTCTTACTCAGTAACGCTTTTGTAAAAATTGTATTAAACTATTTTTTGAGACAGATCTCTCTATGTAGTCCTGGCTGTTTCTGAAACTCACTATGTAGACCAGGCTGGGCTTGAACTCACAGATATTCATCTCCTCTGCTTCCTGGGTGCTAATATTAAGGGCATGTGTCATCACACCCAGCTCTATTAAACTTTGTTTTTTGTAAATGCATGCATGTGACTCTGTGGGCACATGTCTACTGGTGCCTAGGAGGCCAAAAAATGAATTATATCTTCTGGAGCTGGAGTCACAGGATGGTGTAAGCCACCCCAAAGTGCTCAGAATTCAATTTTCACTTTGAGGCAGGATATGAGTATGATGTCAAGTTGACACAGAAACCTTGATCTCAAAGGATGCCTCTGCCTCAGAACTAGGTAACACTATGCTACAGTGTCCTACCACATAACTTGCTTTGGTGACATGTTCTGAAGTAAAGTTGGTGTTGTGATTACCAAAGGTGGAAGAGTCTCCCTGAATGTTTTCAATGATTAACGAAGGGATATGGCTTGGGTATGCTGAAGAAGGCTGGATTTCCTAAACTGAGGGAATTGTAGTGCTGTTACTGGGATAATTCAGAAAGTAACAGAGAGAAGAGAGCTGTAATCTCCAGGAATATAGGACCAGCTGTCACTCCGCTGCAGCAATGTGGGGTGTTTTAATATGTATGAATCTGGAGCTCCCTAAATTTAATTGATTGGAAAAATTCAAGGGAATGGGCATTGAGGGGTCTCTGGGGCCATAAAGACTAAAGCTTTATACCAGAAGAGATAGTAGGGTAGCTCTTTACATGGTGGCCATTTGGTAATACATCTGATGAATGGAATTGTGGTGTTTTGAATAAGACCCAACAGCCCTCCGTACTGGAATGCTTAGTCATCAGGGAGTGGCACTATTTGAGATGATTAGAAGGGTTAGGACTGATCGGGGGAAGTGTGTCACTGGGGGTGGGCTTTGAGGTTTCAAATGTCCATGCCAAGCCCAGAGTCTTTCACTTTGCCTGTGGATCAGGATGTAACTCTTAACTACTCATCCATCACCATGTGTGCTGCCATGCTTCCCACCATGATGATAATGAAGTAAATCTCTGAAACTGTAAGCCAGCCCCAAGTTAAATACTTGCTTTCTTTTTTTTTGAAAATATTTGTTTATTTATTTATTATGTACACAGTATTCCACGTATGCTTGCAAACCAGAAGAGAGTATCACATTCTATTATAGATGGTTGTGAGCCACCATGTGGTTGTTGGAAATTGAACTCAGGACCTCTGGAAGAGCAGCCATCTCCCCATCCCCCTAAATGCTTTCTTTTATAAGTTCATTGGTCATAGTGTCTCTTCACAGAAAAAAAAACACCGACTAGGATAGGAGTTGGCACTAGGGACTAAGGTATTGCTGAAATAGGCCTGGCTATGCTTTTATTTGGAGGAATATGGGAGACTTTGGGGCTTTGGATTAGTAAAGCAGTTGGATACTTTAAGTGAGGTTTAATGTGTTATTCGAATAGGAGCATGAAAGACTGTAGAGGTGAGAGCAATGTAAATTATAACAGCCCAGCTCAAGAGGTTTTAGAAGCAAAGAATATTAGTAAATGGCCTAGAAACTGTTTTGGTGATATTTTGGGTAACAATAGCTGTTAACAGGGAGTAGAGCCAGCCCAAGAGATAGAAGTGTGTTGCAGTCAACAAAGCTGAAAGTAGTTAGAAATCTGAAAGGTGCTTTGACATTGGACATGGAAATACAGATTTTGGAGTTTGCCCAGGTGGTTTTCACTCTTGCTTTGGTCCAGTGTTTCTTCACTATGTTCCCTTTCCTATATTTTGGAACAGTAATGTATTTTTGTGCCACTGTAGGTTGGAAGTATGTGACTTAATTTTTGTTTTTATTTTACAGGGATTATAGTTAAGAGTTTCCCATGTGTCTCAGAAGAGACTTTGAATTTTTACACAGAGTTAAGACTGTTAGAGTTTTGGGGGACTTCTGAAGTTGAAGTGAGTGCAATTCTGCATTATGACTATAAGCCTATGGGGGCCAGGAATGGAATGTAGTGGTTTGAATAAGAATGGCTCCCCCATGGCCTAATAGATTTGAATGGTTAGGGAGTGGCTCCATTTGAAAGGATTAGGAGATTAGGAGTAGCCTTGTTAGAGTAGGTATGCTATTGTAAGGTAGGTGTGGCCTTGCTGGTGAAAATTGTCACTGGGATTGGGCATGGGGTTTCAGAAACCTAAGCCAGGCCTAGTGGTTCTCTCTCTTCCTGATGCCTTCAGATCCAGATGTAGGACTTTCAGCTACCATGTCTGCCTGCATGCTGCCATGGTTCCCACCATGAGCATAAGGGACTAAGCCTCTGAACTGTAAGCCACCCCTAAGAGTTGCTTACAATTTGTAAGTCCCCAAGTTTATTAGAGTTGCCATGGTCATGGTGTTTTTTTTAAATCTGTCCTTTGTGTGTTTCACATCATACCTCCTGATCCCACCCATCTCCCTCCCCAACCCAAAATAAAACAAAATAAAATTTAAGAGAAAAAAGAGGAAAAGAAAGAAAAAAAGGAAAGGAAAAACCTCATCATCAAAGTTGCAGTGTGACATAGTCACACAGTAAACCCCCCTTCTCTACATATTTTTGCATGCAGGCATTTATTGGAAAGAATCAATGGTCTGGTTCAAGGCCCCTGGTCTCTGCTGCACCATTGATACTGGGCCCTCCCTAATACTCTTCCTGTACATTCCATCGGTGCCCTGTGTCACGGAGATCCTGCAGCCCTGGGTCCACAGGACTGATATCCCTCACCCCTGTGCTCCAGCAGATCACACATGGGGTGGATGTTGGGGTGGCCACTGTAGGAGGAAGTCTGTATGCTGCCATTAACCATGTGACTTACTAGAGGTGCATACAGATGAGGTAATAAAAGAGAGGTTTACCACACCGCTAACCACACCCACTTTAGGCATGACTAAAGACGTATACGGACGGACGTAAAGACGTATATACATACGTAGGCGGTGAACTACGTCACTAGCCAGGCCCACTTTTGGGCATGGCTAGAGGGCATTACGGGGGAAGGCATAAAAGACTTCACAAAGGAAGTCTTGGTCTCTTTTCTCGGATTTGGGCTTCCAGTTTGGCAGCAGAAAACTACTTGGCTCATCTGGGTTACTTGTTTGGTATCTTGTGAGTAATTTCTACAATAAATACTTAGTTTTACTTTCAGTAAGTGTGCCGTTTATCGTTACAGCATCATTTGGAGCATCAGGCCACCAACACCTAACCCTGGTTCCAGGTCTGGGTTCTTGAAGGGTTGGAGCCTGCTGGTCTTTCCCTGTGTTCGCCACCAGGGTGAGCTCTCCCGCATTTCCCTGGCTAGTTCACCCCTTGCAGCAATGAGCAAAGGGTGGGACCAGTTCTCCTGCTTTCTCATCCTCAGGGTCCGTTCTCCCACACCTACATCCTTCAGGGCCAGTGAGAAAGCTGCCTGACTCCATTTGGAAGGCAGGAGTCATTATGGTGTATTTTTAAAACTAAGTTTCTATTTATTGTGAGAGTTGAGTTGTTCTCTGTTTCCTAGAACCTGACCTTCCCTGACTCATGACTTGATTTGCTTTTGAGACTATCGTGACCCTCCCTGACCCCTCTCTAATCACACGGTGGGTGAGCACATGATTTTTTTAAAGGTTTTGTGTATTTTCCCAATTGTCACCCTTCGGTAAAACTACTCATGATTTTGCGCCTTAAAATGGGCCCCAGAGGTGGATTCAGGACTGCTCTTTAACCTGACTTAGGAGGAAGTTGCTGGCCAGCTCTTGGGTGCACCCCAATAAAAATCAAGCTTGCTTCAAATTTGGCTCAAATTGTGGGAGTGGTCTTAATTTCACCATTGAGATTAACATCAGCTCTACTGTGTGAGGTGTAGGGGCCACTCTCCCAAGGGCTGCAGCTGGTGAGGGGCAGGGGCAACTTTCCCACTTTTATGCCCTCAGGACCAGCTCTCCCACCTGTCTCAGGCATTGATGAGAGGGGTGGGGTGTGAGGGAGGCATCTCTGCCCTACCCATGCAGCCACAAGACAGATTAGTGGGGACAGCTTTCCCATGCTCACAACATCGGGGCAGGCTTACCCACACCTCCACCAACAGGGTCAGCTCTGTGCTGCCCAGGTGAGGTTCAGGGCCCTCTCTCCGGAGTGTTGTAACGAGTGGGGGCGGGGCCAGCTCTCCCACCTGTTTCTGCTGCAGCAGCAGTCTGCCTCTGCCGACAAAGCGTTGACATCATCACCTGTCGCCAGGTGCCCTTCCACCCCTTAAAAGTGCCCATCAGAGCTCAGCTCGCTCTCTTGTCTCCTTTGCCTCTTGTTCCTCTCTTTGTCTCTTCTTTGCTGTCTTCTTCCCCTTGTCTCTCTGACTGCCTGCTTGCCTCTCTCTGTTCCCACTCTTTTGTTCTTCCCTCACACAACAAACCTCTTGCACTAACCCTGTTGAGCATGGCATGTTTGGTTAGTGGTATACCTTGCCAGGGCCCACCTAAAGGTACCCACTTGGCCTTTCCTTTTTTATCCTTTCATTGGTGCTGAGCCTCAATAGGCTCTCCTAGAATTTAGTCTGGCCACACCAGAACCCTACTGGCTTGCTCTGCCTCTAACAGATCTGCTCTCTCATTCACTGATGGCTTTGCCTTCCATTAAATACTGCCAATTGGGCCTCTGCCAGGGCTACCTGCCTCTGACCATTCCCCTGGATGTAAGCAGTCCTCACCTTCTTGGTTTTCTCAAGTCCTGGCACCACGTGACTGTGTCTCTTTCAGGCTCTTGGCCCCTGTTCTTGAATGCCTGCTCTGTTCGGTTCTCCTCCGAGTCCAGGGATGCCTGAGACTCTCAGGTTCTGGACTTCTCTCTGTCTCATCCTTGGGACTGTGTCACACACCTCCTCATTTCCATTGGGAAGCCTTTTGGAGACCCTTCAAGCATTCCTTTCAAATCAAATCTGGACTCAGTAAACCATGAACCAGGAGGTTGAGGAATGGAGAAAGAATTCTTCACTCTTTTTCTTTGCTCCAAGACCTGCTTGTTTCTGTCTGTTGTCCTTCTCTAAACTTTGTTGCAAATGTGGGAGTCAGAGACGGAGAGGCCAGCTTCATCTTGTTCAGCACACACCAGCCCTCCCCTGCAGCATCTCCTGCTCTCACCCTCAGTAAGGTACCTATGGAACATTTGTCTGTGAGTGTATCTAATTCCAAAGTTTAGAGTCTACTTCTTCCCGCATTATTTTCCATGTGGACATAGGTGCTTTTTTGGTTCCTGCAGCCTTCTATACCCACGTGGACATCGCTCCTACTTTCTCACCTCTCCCAGTATCCCGGAAGATGTACAGCTTAAGCTCTAGCCCACTGTATTCTCCACATGCCTCTGGCTCTTTCGGTCTCTCGGACCCATGTGGACACCTCCCTTTTCTTTTGCTCCTTCCTGGCTTTCTCTCACTTTGCAGCCAGCCTGCAGACCCACTGTGCTGTCTCTGATTCCACCTGTAATCCTGCAGCTTGCTTTCACTCTCAACTTCCCCTTGGAATTCATACGAACACACTCGCACAGTGTTGCACTTTGTGGCCCTCTTCCTCCATGAACTCAGATATTACTACAACATCTTGGCCTCCATACAAGTCAGTGCCTAAAACTGACAAACTTGATTTCCAAATTCTCACAAATTGTCAACAACTGCTAGTGCCACAGATAAAGGGGTTCCCCCAACATCTTATACCTAAACTTGCTCTGCTATACTTCCCTGTGACCTCTGACCCCAGTGACCACATAGGAACCTGGGGTAGCTCTCTAGGTAGCCAGTGTCTCTGTCATTTTAGTAGTTTCAGAAGCTGCTTGGTCTGTACTTCCGCTTTTCCAGGTAAAATTTATTCTTCTCAGAACTTTGATAATGTTTGACAACATGGCTGGTGATAGCTTTGTCAGTTTACCAGCAGCAACCAAGACTTCAGCTGCATTAGCAGTTTTCTTTGTGTGTAAAATTCAGGCCACATGCCTCACTCTCCAAGAGCTATTACTAGTTCTAGATGCAGTTTACCTTGTTACCACACTAAGAAAATAGATAAATGCAGAGAACAGATTTCAATGCACCTTTTTACTATCCCTTTCTTTAAAGGAACTCACTTTACAGTGACACCCTCAATAATCAACCACCTATGTTCTCCTGGTGAATTAGATAGAGAGGTGTTTTAAGGTGTAAAGTTTATGTGAAGATATGAAAGCTTAAGATGTGAGGACCTAAGAAAATGTTTCGGGGTCTAAGAAGGTGACTTAAGGTGTGTGAACGCAAGTTCTAAAGGTCTAAGGATGAAAAAGCTTAAGTGATGATAAGAAGAAATTGACTTGAGGTGTTTAAAAGAATGAAGCATGTTTCAGATTTCTTTCTCTCTTATTCTAAAGCTGTTGCACACTTCCCCCATGGGGGTCTGTTGACTGCTTGTTACTAGGGGCTTTTAGCAAAACATTTCTCATCCCCTCCTCTCAGTAAGGCCTGCATGCACGTTCCTGTTTATTGCCTAAAAGCTAATTCCTGGTTTTGCCCCACCCCTTTGCTGGAGGGCCCTGGGAAAGTAGGCTTCTGACCTTGGTGTTTTTCCACCATACCTGACTTTGGTGTATAAGGCTCATCCTTGTAATAATAAACACCATTCTCCTTGTAAGAATGAGCCACTGTCTTTGTCTTTATTTTCATCCTTAGCCCTTAGCCTCGGATCGTTGTGAAGTATGGTAGGGCTGTAGCTGCAAACACACTGGCTGCTCGCTACAGATGGAGGTCCCACCAAGATTGGAAAAGAAGAAAAACTGAATGCTGGCCAGCAAGTAAGGTAGGAGAGTGTATTTGGATAGGGGTACCAAGTAGAGGGTACTGAGTTAGGCCCCAGAAGGTGGGTCAGCCCCCATAGAGGGGTGATTTAAAAAGTTAGGCCCTAGAACGTGGGTCAGCCCCCGTAGAGGGGTGGTTTAGAGTTAGGCTCCAGCCCTGACTTGACCCATTGGTGTCAAAATTGTCAGGGAATTCCTGAGAGCCCACCCCCACAGAAAGCCAGCCAGCATTCTTCTTAAGGTTAGGAGTGAATATATTAGGTATGGGTGCTGCTAGTTCTTACCCTGTTTTGGAGGACCATTTGATACAATTGTTAAAATGCCAGGGCACAATTATCAGACATAAGACAGCTAAGGACTTCTTAAAAACTATACATAAAGTCAGCCCTTGGTTTTTGGTCTCTGATGATCTTAATTCCCTTGATTGGAACCAGGTTAGAGTAGACCTACAAAGAACTTTGCATAACGAAGGCCCAAATGCCATATCAGTTGTTGTCTTTTCTCTGTGGCATCTTGTTAAGGGCACACTTATTAGTGATAATACTGTAACAAGGGAACAGGTCAGGAAGACTAAGGATGCCTTCACAGAGGCTCAAGACCTAGAGTGTGTCAGAACAATTCAAACTTTCAGTGCTTCCCCTTCTGAGTCCTCTCCCTCTTCTTCGGGGGTTGAAACTGAGGAACTTAGATTAATTCAAACTTCTAATGTTTCTTCCTCTGAGTCTTCTCCCTCTATTTCAGGGAATGAGATGGAGGAAGGCGAAAAGCCTCGACTTAACAAAGTAAAAAACAAGTTTAAAAAATGCTCCCTTGAGCCACACCCCCTGCCTGTAATCCTGAACATTCCAGTTCTCTCTGTCTTCCTTCAGCCCCTCCTGAAATGCAGAAGGGTAGAGTGATGTTTCCAGTTGTAGAGACAGTTAATCCTCAAGGCCAGAATCAGAGAGAACACCCCCCTCTTAACTTTAAGGATATAAAACAGTTGAAGGAGGCAGTTATGGCATATGGGCCTCATGCCCCTTTCACTCTGGCCATCTTTGAATCCTTTACAGCCTTAAATTGTACCCCCAGTGATTGGCAACAATTATGTCCTGCTACGCTGCCTGGGGGAGATTATTTGATCTGGAGGGGTGAATACCAAGAACTGTGTAACCAGACAGCACAGAGCAACATGGCTGCCGGTTTTCCTGATAGGAATTTAGAAATGCTTACGGGCACAGGAGCCTATGCAACTTTAGGCCAGCAAACTCTTTATGACCCAGCTGTTTATGCATAGATCTCAGCAGCCGCTGGCCGTGCATGGAAAGCCTTGCCTAATAAGGCTGCAGGAGACCAACTTTCTAAGATCCTACAGGGACCATCTGAATCCTATTCTGAGTTTGTGGACTGGCTCCTACAACTTGCAGATCGTATATTTGGGGATACTGAAAATGCTATGCCTTTAGTGAGATAATTAGCTTTTGAAAACGCTAACAAATACTGCAAGGATGCTTTATGGCCTCACAAAACCAGGAGCCTCAATGATTATATTTACATTTGTAGAGATATAGATGGACATCACATTATGGGACAAGTTATTGCTCCTACTATGCAGGGAAATAAAAATATCAGTGAGGGGGCCAGACCTAAGATGTGCTTCAGATGCAAGCAAACAGGTCACTTTCAGAAAAATTGTCCTGCTAAGGACTCTGTTGCACTCCCTCGTTCAGAGCCAGGTCTTTGTCCCCTCTGTAAAAGAGGATATCATTGGGCCAGAAATTGTCGGTCTAAGACTGCTGCACAGGGCTACTCTCTGCCACCTTCGGGGAAACGGGAATTGGGGTCCGCTCCGGGTTCCGTACTCCCAGGTGTACGGAGCCCTAGATACACCTGTTCCCCACCCTATTCAGGTCCTACCTCAGAGGAACCCCTTTGCATCCAGGACCTTGTCAGAGGTACCCCAGGTAGTGCAGGACTGGACCTCTGTTCCTCCACCAGAACAATTTTGACTCCTCAGATGGGACCTCAAGCTTTGGGCATGGGAGTCAAGGGCCCTTTACCACCAGGCTCTTATTGGGTTGATTTTATGAAGGAGTAGCGCTCTACTTAAGGGAGTTAAAGTCATTCAGGGAGTTATTGATGAAGATACAGAAGGAGAGATCAAAATTATGGTAGAAGCTAGCAAGGGAGTCACTGTAATACCTCAAGGAGCTAGAATTGTTCAATTAATTTTGTCCCCTAAGTTTACAATTAACAATCCCTTCCTCAAGCCTGTAAGAGGAGAAGGGGGGTTTGGATCTACAGGACCTATGGCTTGTTGGGTGTCCACTATGGAGTCCAGACCAATGATGGCCCTTACTATTGAGGGGCGGGCCTTTCATGGACTTTTAGATTCAGGAGAAGACACATCCATCATTTCTCTTAACCATTGGCCACAGGCTTGGCCCCTGCAAGAGTCAGATAGCAGCTTACAGGGCATAGGCATAGCAAAGTCACCTAGTAAAAGTTCCCGTCTATTAACTTGGAAAGACCTCCCCCTGGAGAACTCCCATATTTGTTATTAAGAAAAAAATCAGGTAAGTGGAGGCTGTTACAAGATCTGAGATGGGCTAATAAGACCATGATGCTCATGGGTGCCACCCAGCCAGGATCCCCAAGCTATAGTTGCACTGCTGTTTAAAGCACAAAAAATTGCCTCACAAACGTTTGGTAAAGAGCCAGATCAGGGTGTTACACCTTTGTCCTGTCAAAAAATAGAATGGCTACAAAATTGGAGAGGACCAGATCTGGCTTTGGTTTGGGCCCGGAGGTCTGTTTGTTTTCCCGCAAGATGGTGAGTACCCAATTTGGGTTCCAGAGCGTTGTGTGCACTCTGTTCCTGCTGATACTCATCAGCCGCCTATAGATTCATTAGGCTTTAATGAGGAACCTGCCTGTATTGATGCTGGCAGGTCTTCAGTGTCAGATAATTAGCCTCAACCATAGCCTAGGAAAGGCAGCCCTCAGGATGGATTTGCCTGCTTGGACATTTGCTATATTCAATAACACTCCCTTGGGAGAAATGTTTAATTATCTCCTCCAGAAATGCCGCTTGAGAAGCTGTTGATCAGCCTTGGTGGTCCGTGTCCCAGGTGTCATCCGGTGGACCACTCAGGAGAGAACCAACTCATCCTCACATGACACGGGAGTGACTTTGACATCACAGCGGCTACAGTTTTTGGCTTCCCTATCTCTTAGGCAGTTGCCACAGCAGGCATGCTGGATAAACTCCCAGGGGAGGATGCCTCTACCTTAAATTCCCAAATTTATACTAATTACAAGTGGGCACTTTAAATCTTAATTAACAAATGGACTTAATTGGCTATTCTAACTGAGATCAGGGTGCCTCCCTTTTGGGAGATGCTCTCTTAACGGGACTGCAACAGACAGGTCTATTATTTGAGAAACGGAGTGGGTTGCTAGCCCTCGGGATCATGACCCTGGGCAACACAGTCTTTAGCCCTAGTTTGCCATATGGAAAGTCCACAAGCCCAGTGCCATTTTCTTACAAAGCAGACCATTCTTTCCTTGTCAACAAATAACCCCTTAGTGCAGGCCTGGTTGAGCCAGCAAGACAAATGAGTTATCAATGACAGGTACGTTCCGGGGGACATCTACCAACCTAAGACAGAGGGTATGTGAGGCCTGGACAGACTTCTCATTAACGGGTAAGATAGATGTTAACATCCCGGGCAACCTAAGCCAGATGCTCATTTTTAAATTATATATAAAAGGGGATTTGTTGCACCCTTCCCCCATGGGGGTCTGTTGACTGCTTGTTACTAGGGGCTTTTAGCAAAGCACTTCTCATCCCCTCCTCCCAGTAAGGCCTGCATGCAAGTTCCTGTTTATTGTCTAAAAGCTAATTCCTGTTTTTGGCCCACCCCTTTGCTGGAGGGCCCTGGGAAGGTAGGCTTCTGACCTTGGTGTTTTCCCACCATACCTGACTTTTGTAATAATAAACGCCATTCTCCTTGTAAGAATGACCCTCTGTCTTTGTCTTTATTTTCATCCTTAGCCCTTAGCTTGGGATCGTTGTGAAGTATGGTAGCACAGTAGCTGCGAACACACCGGCAGCTTGCTACATAATGTTACATTAAGACCCCACAAGTTCATAATTAACATTAATCAGTGAAGTTCTGATAAACTACTAATCTAGCTCTGGCAGAGTACCACCACTATATCATAGTCACAAACTCAAGGTTTTAAATTCCCTTTGGTTGTCTTCCAAGTATAGACTTAAAAGCGCTTCTCATTGTACAGAAAGTGTCTGTTTAATCTACATACATCAGTCTTCTGAATAGAGGGAAGAGTGTTCATGCTTTTAACCCAGAATCTATTTTGGGTCTCCTATGATTCAAAGGCATGAGTCCACTGCCTATTCTACCATGTGGATTTTAGTACAGATTACACACAGTGCGAATGCTAACGTGTCTAAATCTTATCCCTTTTTGTAAACTTAAAAAATTCTTGTAAGCTCCAGGGAGTTGACTTGGATCCACCTCAAACAGGTCATCAAATGGACTCCAGATAAGTACTGTCAACCAACAGTCTAAGTTTCCCAACCTACTGCCTGTGGTGGGATCTCCCCTGCATTTCCCTGGTCTTGGGACTCCCCTCCCTCAATTACCAGGACCTAAGAAAAAAATTCCCTCTAAAACTTCTAATGTTATCTTCTGTTCTGCCAGCATCCTGCCAAGTGCAGGTGTCCCCTCAAAAACTGCATCCTGGACAGCTTCAAAGTGGCTAGCCCCAAGTGGTCCAACCTCACAGACTGCTTCAACTAGACCTGCACTTTCCTAGATCCTAGTGCCAGAGACAGTCCTACAGAGTCTAGACAGCTAGTGAAACAGCCAGCTATCTGAGGAATTGTCCAGCACTCTAGCCTTCTTAGTTCCCCCAAAGATGCCAAAGTCCCTAGACAACAGGAAGCAGTCTAGAGAACAAGGTGCCCCCATTCCTGCCTCACCTACTAGTCCCTCGTATTTCCTCACCTTTTTATAATAAACAAAAGGGAGGAATCTTAGTTTTCACTGCTGCAGCAGCCTGCCTTCACCCCCAAAGCTGTTACGTCATTACCTATTGCCAGATGCCTTTTCACCATCAGCTATATGACATGTGCATTCAGTAAAAGTGCCCGCCAGGGCACAGCTTACTCTCTTGTCTCTTTTGCCTCTTACTTCTCTTTGTCTCTTTTCTCTCTTTACCTCTTCTTTCCGCTCTTGCCTCTTGCTCCTCTTTTTCCTCTCTTCTTCCCCTTGTCTCTCTGTCTGACTGCCTGCTTGTCCCTCTCATATCCCCACTCAGACATGGCCTTTCATTCATTTGCTCTCCCCCTCCTCCAATAAACTTGTACTAACTCTGTTGTACATGGCATGTTTGCTTAGTGGCATACCTTGTAGGGCCCATCTAAAGGTACCCACTGGGCCTTTCTTTTTATTTATCATTATACCACCTCTCTCAGGCATTTGTGTGTGTGTGTGTTGTGTATAAGAGCATCTCTCTGCATGATACCCCAGAGAAGTGGAATGAGGCAAGATCTCCCAAGCAGATTGGGAACATTGGTGGAGGGGAGAGGGAGCCAGGAAAAAGAGAGGTGGATAAGAGGAGGGGAGTAGAAGGTATGGGGGAGCAGGAAGGTTGAGTCGAGGTAAGAATAGAGGAGAGCAGGATGAGAGATTGAGTCATAGGCTTGAGGAGAGAGCTGACACTAGTGAGATCTCCACAGATCTACAAGGATAACACCAACTGGCAAACTAAGCAATAGTGGAGAGACTACATTAATAGCCCCTCCTTGATGATAGGGTTTATGACTATCCTATATGCCATCCTACAATCTTCACCCAGGGACTGATGGAAGCAGAGACAGATACACACAGCTAAGCACTGAACTGAACTCCTGGAACCTAGTGACAGAGATGGAGGAGTGATGAGCAAAGGGGTCAAGACCATGATGATGAAACCCACAAAGACAGCTGACTGGACAAGGCGGAGCTCTTGAATCCCAGACTGATGGCTGAGAGGTCAACAGGGGACTGATCCTGACTCCATGAATGTGGTGTCAGCGAGGAGGCCACAGAATCACTGGGACCTTGGGTAGTAGATCAGTGTTTACCATGGTCCATGAATGATCTGTGGGAGCCCATTCCAAATATAGGGATGCTTTCTCTATAGCCTGGACACATAGGGAAGGGCCTAGGTCCTTCCCTGGATGAAATGACAGACTTTGGAGATCCCCCCAAGGAGGACCTCACTCTCCCTACGGAATGACATGGGGATTGGGTGGGGGGTTCGGGGCTGGTGGAGGGACAAGGTAGGAGGGGTGGGAGAGGGAACTGGAATTGACATGTGAAGCATTCATGTTTCTTATTTAAATAAAAACATTACAAAAAAGCATCTCTCTCCAGCCCATGCTGCCTCAAGACAGATGAACAGGTCATGATGTTTCTTTTTTTTCACAGAAATAAAACACTAAGACAACATATATGGGTATTTTCCCTGTATATATGTAGATGTTTGATTGGTGTCCTCAGAGGACAAAGATGGCATCAAATCCCTTAGTGCTGTAGTTATAGGTGGTACTGATGCACAATTGGGGTGCTGAGAATAAAATCAGGGTCTTCTAGAAAAGTAGACAGTGCTTTTAACCACAGAACCATCTATCTCTGTAAAGCAAGTTTAAAAAAATACAAAAGTGAAATAATTTCATTAATAACTTATAGAGATTTGACATCTAAAATATACAAGGAACTTTACATTTTTGAATCTGGAGAGAGGGCTAAGTGGATAAGAAAACTTGCTGATCTTGGAGAGGACCTGGGTTCAGTTTCCAGCACACACATGGTGGTCACAACTGTCTGCAACACCAGGTTCAAGACATCCAAATCCTTTTCTGGTCTCAACAGGCACCAAGCATGCACATGGTGCACATGCATGGCAGGCAAATATTCATGTACCTTAAAATTTTTTAAATCATTTTTAAATAAAAGAACAAAATAAAAGTCTTCTTTTAAATAAGAGAATAACTTTTTAGGGGGTGGTTTTGAGGCAGAGTTTCTCTGTATTGTTTTGGAGGCTGTCCTGGAACTCACTCTGTAGACCAGCCTGGTCTCGAACTCACAGAGATCCACCTGCCTCTGCCTCCCGAGTGCTGGGATTAAAGGCGTGTGCCCCAATTGCCTGCCTCAAGAAAAACTTTTAAATCAAGAAATTGGCTAATCAGTTCTAGAGAACTGTCTCAAAACAAGAATAATGCAGATTAATACTGCTTTGAAATTCCATCTTACTCCAGTGAGACTGTTCTCTATTAAGAAAACGAGTGATAACAAATACTGGTAAGGATCTGGGGAATGAGGAACCCTTAGTCACTATTGGTGGGAATGTAAACTTATATATTCAAAATGGACATTAGTACAGAACTTCTTCAGAAACCTAAAAAATATACCTAAATATACCATATGACCCAATTTTATAGCTCTGAAAGTGATTATATAACTGACTGAAAGTCAGTGTCACACAGATACTTGTACATTTGTGTTGATTGCAGGCCTACTCACAATATCCAGGAAGTGGAATCAGCCTAGATTCTCACCAACAAATGGATGGTACATGACACAAATTTGAAATCGGATCTCACGTATAGAAACAATGGCAGTTTTGTCATAAAAAATGATGAGCTAGAGCTGGGCAGTGGTGGCACAAACCTTTAATCCCAGCACTTGGGAGGCAGAGGCAGAGGCAGGTGGATCTCTGAGTTTGAGGCCAGCTTGGTCTACAGAGTGAGTTCCAGGACAGTCAGTGCTGTTACACAGAGAAAGCCTGTCTTGAAAAACCAAACAAAAAATGATGCAGTTCTGAAATTTGCACAAAATTCAATAGAACTCAAAATATCATATTTAGTAGATAAGCCCAGGATGAGGATGAGAAATATGAGCTCTTACAGAAGAATAACCAATTAGTCATGATACTTTTGCACTGTATGCATGTATATAAGGTGAGTTTGCAAATGTGTGATCAGGACATTTTGGGTGTGACTGCATTTGTATGTAGGTCTATGTAGAGGCCAGATGTTGATGTCCAGTGTATTCCTTGCTTGCTTTCTAATATACTGAAGCCATAATTCAATGATTTGGCTAGTCTAGCTAGCTGTTTTGATATGGAAGTTCTTTGTGTTTGTTCTGAGGATTGGGATTACAGTCAGGCTACCACACTCACCCAACATATATGTGAATTAACTGGAGAGGCGCTGGACTAATGAATAAGCCCAAGGTTGGGGAATCATGAGAATTAAGATCACAGAAAGCCCCTGATTCAAATTTGGTAAAAGGCAACAGTTTTTTTTCGTCAAAAATGTAAGTAATAAAGACATCATAGCAGCAAATTGAATTACAATGCAGAGGGATTCTTTCACGTTTCAAAGGAAGAATAGGATTTAACCATTCACCATTCACACTGTAATGGTAGGCTTGGGTGTCAACTTGACCACTTCCAGAATCAAATAAAACCTAAGCTGCTAGGGACTCCTGGGAGGGATCTGAATAAAGGAATTGGTTGCATTCCTCCTCTGGTGATATGGCAAAAAGCTCCAGGGCTTCAGGGAGTGGAACATGAGGATATCATCCAGGCCACCCTCTACCTTTTCTCCCCCTCCTTCTGCCATTTCCTTCCTCCAGTCTCCCCTCCCAGATTCTCTGGTCTTATCACCTTTCCAAACAGCCTGTTAATGTGTCTTGGGAGCTAAGGCAGCTATGGGAGCCATCCATGGCAGGCAGACAACACAGGAGACTCAGGGCAGCGAGGTTCTCACGGGGATGCTGTGGGTGATCACTGGAGTCTTAACCCTCCAGGACCAGTTTCTCTGTTCCAATAGATGATGGTGTTTCCGAGGGCTGAGATGCAGGTGCCAAGTGGCTCCATGGAGCTGGGTTTCTGCTTCTTGTCCAGTTTGTCTCAGGGACCCCTCTGGAGATTCTGCCTGGCTCCATTCAGCCCCTAGAGGGCAGAGTTGAGACCCTGACCGTGTGCTCTGCATTGTCCTGAGCCTTTCTGTGCGGTTTGTGAGGTGCATGCAGAGAAGGATGTTTCCAGCAGGGGGCGAGGTGCAAATAGGTGTTCCCTGGGAACACAGTCTCGTCTGGGAGGAAGAGCTGGACTCCAGGTTCTCAAAATACTGTTTTCCTGTGTGGTATAAGTACTCTTTGCTTTGGAAAATAGTTGGAAAAGAATAAAATTAAAAGGTTTTTTTTTTCATAATTAAGTCGAGTTTACTCAAGAAGCAACAATTTTGGGGGCTATGTCTTTGTTTTTGTCACTGTTCTATTATTGTGAAGAGACACTATGACCAAGACAGCACTTATAGAAAACAACATTTAATTGGAGCTTGCTTACAGAAAGGGACACTGGGCCTGATATGGGCATTGGAAACCTCAAAGCCCACCCCCACTGACACACTTCCCACAACAAGGTCACACTTCCTAATCCTTCTCAAATAGTACCACTTCCTGGTGACCAACTAGTCAAATCTATGAGCCTATGGGGGCTGTTGTCATTCAAAGCACCACATGAATCAAAACAGAAATTAGGAAAGAAATTAAAGACTTTAAAAATGAATGAAAATGAATATTCAACATACCCCAGATTGTATGAAGGCTGCTCTAAGAGGCAAGTTTGCAGCACTATATGCCTACATAAAAATTTGCAGAGATCTCATGCTATAACTTAAGCATACCTGAAAGCTTTGGAATAACACAAGAACACTACACACCAAAGGAGTAGATGGCAAGAAATACACTCAGGGCTGAAATTAATAAAATAGAAACAAAACTAAACAACACAAAGACTCAATGAAACAAAGAGTTGGTTCTTGGGGAAAATCATAGAAGGACAAACCCTTATTCACATTAACTAAAAGGTGGAGAGAGAATATCCAAGTTAACAAGGTTAGAAATGAAAGGGGAACATAACAGACACTGAGAAAATCCACTGAATATTAAGAACATACTTAAAAACCCATACTCCACCAAATTGGAAAATGTAAAAAGAAATAGATAAATTTCTTCATAGGTACCACTTATCAAAGGTAAATCAGATAAGCAAATTAAACAGACCTGTAACTCCTAGTGAAATAGAAGCAGTCATTAAAACCTTCCATGCAAAGCTCAGGGCCAGATGGTTTTATCACAGAATTCTACCAGACTTTCAAAGGAGAGTTAATGAGATACTCCACAAATTATTCCACAAAATACAAACCGAAGGAACACTGACTATCCAAGGCCACCATTATTATGATACCCAAACATATAAAGACACAACAATGAGCTGGCGGCAGTTGCTTGGTGTGGCACACCTTTAATCTTGGGAGGTAGAGACAGGTGGATCTCTGTGAGTTCAAGGCCAGCCTGGTCTACAGAGCGAGTTCCAGGACAGCCAGGGCCACACAGAGAAAGCCTGATCTTGAAAAACCAAAAAAAAGAGAGAAAGAGAAAAAAGATCCAACAATGAGAAAGGATTACAGGCCAATTTCCAATTTCCCTTATAAACATAGGTGCAAAAACACTCAATAAAATACTTGTAAATCAAATCAAGAAAAAAATCAAAAAGATCATCCACAACAATCAAGTATGCTTCATCCAAGTGATGCAGGGATGGTTCAACATATGAAAATCCCACCATATAAACAAACTGAAAGGAAAAAAAAACATAGGATGCAGAAAAGGACTCTGACAAAATCCAACACCCCAGATAAAAGTCCCAGAGAAATTAGGGATACAAGGGATATCATAAAGGTATAACATAATAAAGGCAGTTTAAAATCAAAGACATTCTTCTAAGACAAGGAAGAAGACAAGGTTGTTCCCGCTCTCCATACCTAGTCAATATAGTACTTGAACCCTTACCTAGAGCAAAAATACAACTGAATGAGACCAAGGGGATACAAATTGTAAAGGAAGAAGTCAAAGTCTCTTTATTTGAAGATATGATAGTATATATGAGACTCTAAAAATTCCACTGGGAAACTCTTACAGTTGATAAACACTTTCAACAAAGTATCTGGACATGAGTCCGGCAGTGGTGGCGCACACCTTTAATCCCAGCACTTGGGAAGCAGAGGCAGGTGGATCTTTGTGAGTTCGAGGCCAGCCTGGTGTACAGAGCAAGTTCCAGGACAGGCTCCAAAGCTACACAGAGAAACATTGTCTCAGAAAAACTAAAATAAAAGTAGATGGACACAAAATTAATTCACAAAAACTAGTAGCCCTCCTATATACAAATGACTAATGACCTGAAGAAGAAATTAGGGAAGCAACACCTTTCACAATAGCCTCAAGTAATATAAAATAACTTGGGCTATCTTTAACTAAGCAAGTGTATGATAAAATCCTTCAGACATTAAAGAAAGAAATTGAAGAAGATATTAGAAGATGAGATCTTCCATGCTCATTGATTGGTAGAGTAACAGAAAAATGGCCATGTTACCAATTTTCAGGTTCATATGGGAACACACACACACACACACACACACACACACACACACACACACACACAAACGAGTGTAGAGAATTTCTGTGAGTTTCACCATTTCCGATTTCAAGCTGTACTACAGAGCTATAGTAATAAAAACAGCACGGTATTGGACATGTTGATCAATGGAATCAAATTGAAAGACACACACCTACAGACAGCTGATTTTTGATAAAAAGCCAGAAATAAACACTGGAAAAAGGACAGCATCTTCAACAAAATGGTGCTGGTCAAATTGCAAACTGGATGTCTATACATAGAAGAATCAAAATAGATCCATACTTATCACCCTCAAAAAATCAACTCCAAATGGATCAAAGACCTCTACATAAAACCCCATACATTGATAAAGTAGAGAACAGCTTTGAACACATTGGCACAGGAGATAACTTTCTGAACAAAACATGGTTATTTAGCATAGGCACTATGGTCAACCATTAATAAATGGGACCCCATGAAACTGAGAAACTTCTGCATGGCCAGAAGTGGAAGCCTATAGAATTGGAAAGTATTTTCACCAACTCCACATCTGATAGAGGACTAATATGCAAAATACATAAAGAACTCAAGAAACACTGATCTATTGCCCAAGGTCACAAGGAATGTTGAGGCCTCCTCACTGACACCCACGTTCAGGGTGTCTGGATCAGTCCCATGCTGGCCTCTCAGCTATCAGTCTGGGGTCTATGAGCTCTCCCTTGTTCAGGTCAGCTGTTTCTGTGGGTTTCACCTGCCTGGTCTTGACCCTTTGCTCATCACTCCTCCCTCTCTGTCACTGGGTTCCAGGAGTTCAGTTCAGTGTTTAGCTGTGGGTTCCAGTCACCAGGCTTCCTGTCTTGGCTTTCCTCAACAGTGGACTGTGATGCAGACATGTAAACCTCTAGATAAAACTTTTCCTCCCAAAGTTGCTTTTGGTTTTAGTGTTTATGACAGCAATAAAAAGTCCACTAAGACAGTAGCCTCAGTTGTTTTCCATGTCACAACACTTCTGATGTAGTTCAAATGCTGAGATTACAGATATGCACCACTACATCCCAACCAATTTCATCTCTCATCCAATCTTTAGCCAAACTCTAATTCACAAACCAAGGAGACAACTGCAGCTTCATTTATACACTGTGCCTGACATGCGTTAAGTTGTTCTAGCAAGGACCTAAAGCACTGTTCTGGTCACCTGTATATACCCCACTTCCAATCTTGAGTGAAATAGTTTCCTGAAGACCTCCTACAGAGATGTAGCAGAAGCCACCAGGGCTGTAGAGAGAAGAATGTGAAAATCTCCTCTCTTTTCTACCTAACTTTTTATCTCCACCCTGTTCTCTGAGCTCTTCTACCCCTCCTTTCCATTCTTCTCTTTACCATTCTTTCTTTACCTTTCTGCTTCCCGTTTTCTCTCCTCTCCTCCCCTCTGTACCCTTGAACACTTCCATTTTTGTCTGAGCCCCCACCCTTCCTCTCCTCTCTGTTCCTCTCACTTGTTCTCTAGTCTCCTGTTTCTAAAGTTTTTTGGTGGGGAGTTGGGTCTCTGAAGTGGGCAGTCAGAGACCAAAGATGTCTAAAATTTTCTTATGTTTGTAAAGAAAACAAAATTCAGCTTAAGAAACCTATTTTTGATTCTTTGAGAAACACCCATATGTATAAAGTTTTAGCATGTAGCCAATTAACCCTGACTCCTAGAGATGTACTCTTTTCTCCCTTCATCCATAGTTTCAGAGCTGAATGTCCTGAGGGATGCTCCTTCCTTTCCACAGACTGTGGGGTATTCCAGTCAGTTCCTGTGTGCGGCCTCTTCATGGTTTAGCCACCTTTTCATAACACCTTCAAGGAGATTTTTACAAATTTCTGAACATGGGGTCAGGGATTGCTGCAAAGTGGAATGTGCAGGTTAAATGGCAATGGGGTAAAGCATTACTTTGAGCTTCTTGAGTTTTTAGTAGGATTTGTAAGACACTCTTGAAGTCTGTGGTATTTTTGCAGCTTATGTGGAGCCCCTTGGATCTGATGATTACAGAGCTTGGCAAGACTAAAATCCATGGGATGGCCTGCTAGCCAGATGGCTGGGCAGATGATATGGCAGTTCGCAGTTGACTAGAGAACCTGGAAGACCTGACACTGTAAATGAGTTCTGCAGGGAATCTGGACACTCACAGGACCTTCTTTGGCATTCCCGTTTTGTAACACATTCAACTCTGCACATTAATTAACCTCTCCAAATCTCAGTTCCCCTGATGTAGACATAGCTTGCTCTGTATCTTTACAACTACAAGAGTTTTTCCCAGATTCCTGTTCTCTTTCGATTCTGCACTCACCATTTAGAGACCAGAAGCTAAACATTGCTTTGTGTTTCCCCAGGGACTAGTGTGAAGTCACCAGATCATGTTCAATGATGATACGGAAAGGAGACTCATTCCTTGTCCCCAGACACAGGGGTGTTTTCCTGTGACTTCTGGTGCTGTCCTTAAGCTAGTATACCCGTGTAAATTACTGAGGACACAATTACAGAGAACAACAGTATGGCTTAACCACAAAAGCTTGTTTTCTCCTCAAAACTATTTTCTGTGGTGGCTCAGAATCTAGCATCAGTTCCTTAAACTTGACTCCTGTGTTGGCTAATCCAACCACAAATTCTATGCTTCAGGGAGGAAGATGACCTACATTTTCAGAGTCATTTGAATAGAGAGTGGACACTAGTGAGATTTCCAGAGATCTACAAGGATAACACCAACTGGCAAACTAAGCAATAGCAGAGAGACTACATTAATAGCCCCTCCCTGATGATAAGGTTGATGACTACCTTATATGCCACCCTAGAACCTTCATCCAGTGACTGATGGAAACAGAGGCAGATACTCACAGCTAAACACTGAACTGAACTCCTGGAACCCAGTGACAGAGATGGAGGAGTGATGAGCAAAGGGGTCAAGACTGTGCTGGTGAAACCCACAAAGACAGCTGACCGGACAAGGCGGAACTCTTGAACCCCAGACTGATGGCTGAGAGGCCAGCATGGGACTGATCCAGACTCCATGAATACAGCGTCAGTGAGGAGGCCTCAGAAATCTCTGGGGCCTTGGGTAATAGATCAGTGTCCACCATGGCGTACGAATGAACTTTGGGAGCCTATTCCACATGGAGGGATGCTCTCTCAGCCTGGACACATGGGGGAGGGCCTAGGCCCTGCCCTGGATGAAATGACAGACTCTAGAGATCCCCCAAGGAGGGCCTCACCCTCCCTAGGGAATGATGTGGGGATTGGGCTGGGGGCTGGGGGGCTGGTGGAGGGACAAGGGAGGAGGGTGGGAGAGGGAGCTGGGATTGACATGTGAAGCATGAATATTTCCAATTTAAATAAAAACATATATTGAGAAAAAAATTTCCAGAGTCACTTCCCTATTTGCATAGAGACATAAAGTGACGGTCTAGACTCAATACTGTCTCAGCCTTGCTACTCAGCCAACACTCTTCTGCAAACAGATAGCTCTATCTTTTGCCTGGGTGGCAACATTCCCCTCCTATTTCCTCATGTCACTCTCTAGTCTGAGGGCTCTACACTTGGGAAATGATTCTACAATATATACTCAGGGTCTGGGACTAGATACTGAGCACATACATTTCTCTCTCCCCAACTTGTACTATAGTCATTCCCACTGTTCCTGACATCATAATGAATTCCCAACTCCTCTTTTCCTGTGGGAGACAAATACTGGAATTCTGGCGAAGGCCTAACATATACCAGGGTCTCCAGGTTACATGAATACGAGGGTAAGAACGTTGAGATTCCACCTTCTATGACTGTGTATGGTTCAATAGTACAAAGTAATAATTATTTCCATTTGGAAATATTGTTTCAGGACCACTGGTAAATTCTTTGATCAGTGCTGAAGGGTGACCCTACAGCCTCAATGTGGAAGGAGGCATTTTAACACAGATGTACACCTCTTATAACACAGGAGTCTTTCATTTATTCCAGCACAAAATGGTATGTTCTAAAATATAGTCCTTTCTCTCCTTCCTTATCTTTCCCAGAGCTGACTGCTTCATCTCTATTCCTTGCAAAATATACTGGGAGTAGACTGTTCCACCCCAAGTCTTTATCTCAAAGTCAGTCCACAAGTCCTTGGTTGTGAAACACCTGATGGTCTGTTTATCATAGCTATGCCCCTACTTTTTTTTGAGATAGGATTTCTCTGTATTGTTTTGGAGGCTGTCAGTCCAGCCTGGCCTCGAACTCACAACGATCCGCATGCTTCTGCCTCCCGAATGCTGGGATTAAAGGTGTGCACCATCACTGCCCGGCTTATGCCCCTACTTCTTGATGAGAGCTTTCTGTATTAATGTGCTACATTTCTGATCAAATATCAAAAGAAGCAACTAAAAGTGGGAAAGGATTCCTTTTGACCCATCATTGAAGGGAATACCGTCTACCCTGTGGGGAGGCCTGGAAGCTAGGGCTCTGTGGTTGCAGGAGTTTGTGGCATATCTCACTAATCTTGGTCAGGAAAAGGGTCTAGTCTATAGTGTTAAGCCTAATCCCTATGTAACAATGTCTAACCACTGGGTCCCTGTCCAAAAAGTTCTACAGCCTTCCAGAAAATGTAACATGAGGCTTTCTTGGCCCAGATAGGTCCTGCCACCCTTCTCTGCCCCAAAGAAACATGCAGACTCTATATTTGTTATTAAACTGTTGGCAATTGGCTAAGGTTTCTTATTTGGCTAGCTCAGTCTTAATTATTTACCTATTTTCTAATAATCCAAGTATTTTCACATCGTCTTATCTTGCCTGAGATAAGGTCCGGGTCTCTTACTCTGTTGGGGTCTACATCGTGTCTGCTCAGTGTTTTCGCAGAGAAGAGAAGAGAAGAGAGTGATTTCCTGCTTGTCCCTGCTTATATTCTGATTCTGCCTGCTATGTCACTTCCTGCCTGGATCACATGGCTACTTCTCTTTACTACATTTCTCAGAATTCTCCTTGCCTCCTATCTTGCTTTCCTATTGGCCAACAGTGCTTTATTCATCAACCAATAAGAGAAACATGTACAGAAGACTTCCCCCATCAAAAAAACCACCAGTGGTTGATACCCAAAGCTCTAACACACATTGAGTGCACACATTGTTGGGATTCTTTCACTCAACTTCATAATCTGAGGATTCAACTGTGTTCTTTTTTTGACATATTTCATTCATTCTTCAGTTGGGTACACTTATAATGATATATGTGCTGGCACCAACTAATGACAAGGCTTATGGGTGCTTGACATAGTCAGACCAGTGGAACAGAATGTTTGACAGAGAGCATGAAAAATGCTAACACAATGATTGTCACTCAGGCAGAGCAGTGTTTATAGAATGCCCCACAAATGGTGAAAATAATGCATATTGAGTAGCACAAAATGAGAGCAATGGTGATATAAAGGGGTAAGAGAATTACTAACCAATTTTGAACATTGTAAGAGCCAGGCTTTTGGTGGCTGAAGAGATGTCTCAGCAGTGAAAAATACTTGCTGCTTTTCCAGATGACTTGAGTTGGGTTCCAAGAGCATACATCTGGAAACACAACCACACATAAGTCCATCTTTAAGGGATCTGTCAAACTCTCCAGGCTTCATAGGCATGTTCTCTCTCTCTCTCTCTCTCTCTCTCTCTCTCTCTCTCTCTCTCTCTCTCTCTCTCTCACCCTCCCTCCCTCTCTTTGTCCATCATCCTCTCTCTTCATGCACAGAAACAGCATACATATGAACAGACCAACACAGACCAACACACACACACACACACACACACACACACACACACACACACAGGAAAAGTAAAATAAACCTTAGGAAAACAGAATCAGGATTGAGAGTGTGCTTGGCACAGAACAATAATAGTTCACTATTGGACAATTTCCTTTTGTTTGTTTTAAAGCCCATGATCCTGAATGCTCTTTTCTTCACAATCAGTTTTCTTTCACTTTCCTGGAATTGAGACAAGGAGAGAGAAGGTAAAGAAATGCCAATGAGCATGGTGGTGGTGGCACATGCCATTTTTAATCCCAGTACTTGGGAGGAAGAGGCAGGCAGAGCTACCAGTTTGAGGCCAGCCTGCTCTACACAGTGAGTTCCAGGACAGCCAGAGCTACACAGAGAAACCCTGTTTTGGAAAAAAAGAAAAAAAGAAATGCTAATGAATTCCCACTGACCTCAGTCATGAACTCTTTCCTCTTCCCTGTAAAGCCTGAATACCAGCAGTTAGGAACCCCTGAATGTCTTGGAGGTTTTATGTTAGAGAAGAACATGAGAACACATCTTGTCTCCTGTGCCCTGAATTCATTAGTTCTTTAAAAAGTACAAGGCTCTGGGCTACTGACCATGCCCAGTTTTATCCTATGAGGTTTATATTGCCTGATAAGATAAACTAGGTGTGTGTGTGTGTGTGTGTGTGTGTGTGTGTGTGTGTGAGACAGAGAGAGAGAGAGAGAGAGAGAGAGAGAGAGAGAGAGAGAGATTTGTAACCCATGGAAAATATCAGTGTCTTCATGTGTATATATAGGGTGAAATGTGACTCTTGACTCTGTGTTTAGATGCCATACAGGACAGTGCACACTCAAACTGAAGGTGGTGCATGTTTGCCATTTACTCATCATCTATGATAATATACTTTCTTTATTATTGTTTTAGAATTTTATGTGACATACCCTTCTAGGTATTCTTACAAATGAAATCCTGTCCACACAGTCCTGATCTGAAGAAAAAAGGAGATGTCTATAACCTTCTCAGCCATCTTGACTGAAAAGGATACCCTTCACAATGAATGTGTGAAGAGTCCTTGAGTCTCTGTGAGGGGTGAGGTGTTTTCTGGACACAGCAGGCACAGGAGGGCAGAAACCACAAAGTTCTCATCCATATGTGGAAGGAAAAGTCAGAAGAGTAAAGGACATCACAAGAAAACCCACAGAATCAACTAACCTGGGCTCATAGGAGCTCACAGAGACTGAACCAACAACCAGAAAATCTGCATAGGACTGACCTAGCCCTATGTATATATGCGACAGTTGTATAGCTTGCCCCTTTTGTGGCATTCCTAGCAACAGAAACAGGGGCTGTCTCCGACTCTTTTACTGGCTTTTGGGACTCTACTCTCCATACTGGTTGCCTTGCCCAGCCTTAATACATGGGGAGACACTCGGTCTTTACTGCAACTTGATATGCCATGTTTTGTTGATACTCAAGGATACCTGTCATATTCTAAACATAAATGGGGGAGGAGTGGATTGGGGGGTGCGAACAGAGGGGTTGGAGTGGGAGGGGGCTGGGAGGAGAGGAGGGATGGGAAACTGTGACTGGGCTGTAAAACAAGCAAACAAACAAATAAATAAATTTATAAAAGAAATCAAACACTGGTCACTAGAGGGTTGGCAATGAAGAGTTCATCAAAAATAGGTAGGATAAGTACCAAATATAGTTGGAGAGGAGGTCTAAGTTCTAGTGGGTCTTAAAATAATTTACTACCACTACATGCGTTCCTGATGTACTTAGGCGTGTGCATGTGCTACTGTGTGAATGTCAGACAATAAGTTTGTGTAGTTGGCTCTCTCCTTCCATCTTTGTATGGTTTCAAGGGATCCAACTCAGATTGTAAGGCTGGCTATGCAAGAACCTTTGTGCCTGAGCCATGTCTCTCTATTCCAAGCAGCAATATTTCACAGTGCATTTTGAGCATCTTTAGTTCATAAGATGCTGTGATTAGTTATATAATAAAGTATGAGAGAAGGTAGGTCTGGTTTCACAGACCTGAAAGATAATCTGGAGGCAGAGAAAGAAGGATCACTTGTTAAAGAACTACCTTGACTTCGAGATCAAAGCCATTCTGGGCTTTGTGAGGAGATCCTGAATAAAGACTGAAAGGATGTGGGAATGACACACTGGGATAATGGTACTGGAGAAGTACCTTGAGAGATCTATCTCCTGATTTGAAGGCAGGAGGAAGACAGAGCCACTGGGCCTGGCTTGGCCTTTTGAAACTTGAGAGCTCAGGGCAGAGCAACACACCTCCTCCCTCAAAGTCACACCTACTCCAACAAGGCCACATCTCCAAATCCTTCCCACCAACTGAGGACCAAGTATTCAAATACACTAGCCTATGGAGGCTGTTCCCATTCAACCTACCACATTCTACTCCATGATCCTCACAGGCTTGTGCTCATATCATAGTGTAAAACTTTCTTTAATCCAATTTGAAAAGCTTCCATAGACTTTCACAGTCTCAACACAGTTTAAGAGCTCAAAGTCTCTTCTGAGACTCAAAGTAACCTCTTAATTGCAACCCCCTGGAAAATCAAAAAGCAAATTATATTTCCCATATACAATTTCAAGGAAAATACACTATAATTCCAAAAGATAGAAATGTGGGCATCGTGAGGAAATACTGGGCCAATGCAACACCAAAACCCAGTAGGACAAACTCCAAATCCTGTAGCTCTGACGTCAAATAGCTTAGATGCCTACCTCTTCAGTTTTGCTGATTATAACTGGCTCTACTTCCTGTCTGCAGTGATCCTTGGCGGATAATCTCTGAAATCTCCAACATCTTGGGGTATTGAACACTATCCAGACTTCACTTTCAGAGCTCCATGCAATGGTCTCTCAGTGCCTCTACGCAGGGGCTGCCTGCCACATGCTTGGCTTTATAACATTCCTTAACTGTGGAGGAAGATTCTTCAACCCCTTTACTCTAGTACCCTTCCTGACTCTAAAGCCAGTACCATCTGGATGATGTTGCCAAGTATGGCTGCCTGCTTTGGATGGAACCTGGTGCCCACCTTGAATTATAATTCATAAGCTTTGATTTATTGATGCCTTTTATTGACATATAATTCTTTAGGCCTTTTCTTTTACAACTTGAAAGCTTAGCTGGTGGAGGGCTTGCTCTGAGAACACCACCCCCTTTGTTACACCCTGCATCAGGCCTCCTACTACCTCTTTTAGTACAAATTGTACCTTTTTGCCCAGCTTTCTCTTTTTTGCTGTAGTTCTGCATAAAAGTGGTTGCTGATTGCCACACAACAGAAGCAATATTAGGCTGTCCTCAAATCTCCTCTGCCAATGAAATTGGACCAAAATTCTTTAATTTAGCCTCAGGCAGACTCTTAGGACAAGGGAAAAAGCCCAGCCATATTCTTTACCAAAATATCACAAGAATGTTCTCAAGCCTAATTGCTAGTATTGTTCACCTTTAGGGTCTTAATAACTCACATTGCTCTCAGAACCTCTGTCTTCCAAACTTCTATTAGTTTCTTAGCCCTGCTTAGAGCATTCAGCAGCTTTCCTAGTCTAGCCTCAAAAAGGCTTCCAGATCCCACCAGAGAACATCATGTTGAGGCCAATCACAGCAATATCCTACTCCCTGGTCCAGCTTCTGTCTTACTCTTATATAGCTGTGATAAGATATCATGGCCAAGATAACTCATAGAAGAAAGAGTTTATTGGGGGCTCACCATTTCAGAAGGGAGTACACGACCTTCATGGTGGGGAGCACAGCAGCAGGCAGGTAGACATGGTGCTGGAGCACTATCTGGGAGCTTACATCTTGAGGCACAAACACAAGCCAGAGTGGTGGGGGAGAAAGTCAACTGGAAGAGGTGTGGGCTTTGAAACTTCAAAGCCTTCCCCCAGTGACACACCTCTTCCAACAAGGTCATACCTCCAAATCCTTCCTCAACAGTTCTACCAGCTGGGAACCAAGCATTCAAATGTAGGAGCCTCTGGGGATCATTCTCTTTCAAACCACCACACAGGGTCTCACTATATAGCTGGGACTAGTTTGAAACTCTCAGTGTAGAGCAGGTTGTTCTTGAACTCATAAAGATCTGCCAGCTTCTACTTCCTTGTGCTGAGGGTAAAGGCATACGCCGCTATGACCAGCTAAATTTTCATTTTAGAAATAATTTTCTTTATATGTATATATATGTGTTGTGTGTGTGCACAATGTGTATCCTGGGGACTGTGGAGGCCAGAAAAGGGCAACGGATACCCTTCAGCTGTCATTACAGTTAGTTGTGAGCTGCCCTACATGAATGCAGGAAACTGAACTTGGGTCATTTGGGAGAACAGCCAGTGCTCTTCGCTCCTCTTGAGTGATCTCTTCATCCTCTCAACCTTTTATTGAATCAAGAAATTATACATGTTTCTGGGAAAATGCTTAAACATCAATCCATGTACATGCATCATTAGGTGTATTCTTATGATTTTTTTCCCTTTGCGATATTGTGTGGCTATGATGCCAAGCTGATAGAAAACCCTAGGATACATACAGACTTCTGTATGTATACAGAAGGGGAGGGGAAGAGAACATGAGGGTTCAGGAAATTGAGTTGGGGGAAGAATAGAGGAGAGCAAGGAAAGAGATAACTTGATAGAGGGAGCCATTATGGGATTAACAAGAAACCTGGCAATAGGGAAATTCCCAGGGACCCACAAGGATGACCCCTACTAAGTATCTAAGCAATAGTGGAGAGGCTACCTTAAATGCCCTTCCCCTATAATGAGATTGATGACTACCTTCAATGCCATCACAGAGCCTTCATCCAGTAGCTGATGGAAGCAGAAGCAGAGATCCACAGCCAAGCACTGAGCCGAACTCTTGGAATCCAGTTGTAGAAAGGGAGAAGTGATAAGTAAAAGTGTCATGACCAGACTGAGGAAACCCATACAAACAGCTGACCTGAGCAAATAGGAGCTCAGGGATCCCAGTCTGACATCTGAGGAACCAGCATAGGACTGAACCAGGCGCCCTGAACATGGGTGTCAGTTGGGAGTCCTGGGCAGTCTATGGGACTGCTGGCAGTGGAACCAGAATTTATCCCTAGTGCATGAGTTTGGGAGCCTATTCCCTATGAGGGGATACTCTCTCAGTCTAGATGCATGGGGAGTGTCTAGGCCCTGCCCCAAATGATGTGACAGACTTTGATGATCCCCCATGGGAGCCCTCACCCTCCCTGAGGAGTGGATGGGGTGGGGTGGGGAGATGATAGGGGGAATGGGAGGACAGGAGGGAAAGGGAACTGGGATATGTAAAAAAAGATTGGTTTTTAATTTAAATAAAAAATAAGCCAGAAAAAAACCACAAAGAGATTATGCAGTGAAAGTTTTATTAGTGGTTCTAAGGTCCATGGACCATTTCCTTGGCTGAAGGAGTCTTAGTCATTCTGAGTAGGGCATTCCTGACAGAAATGGAAGTCTAGAAAGTTTTAGATGCCAACAGAGGCATATATTATTAGAGAAACCTTCCTAATGGACGCACTTAAGGAGCAAAATAAACTCTAATCACATGCACACTGTGCATTGTATTCATAAGAATATCCATAGAAAACAAGCTTTTGGGTCTTTGGGGAGATAGCACATATAGGAATATGTTCACATTTAATAATTTTCTTAATAAATAATTTAAATGTTATGAATTTATTGTACAGAGATCCCAGGTTAGACTGATTAAGGAGGACTGTGGAGAAGGATTTGAAATGGTAAGCTTTTGTTTTTTAGGTGAACAATTGCACAGTAGAGGGTGGAATTATAGTCTAGACACAGGGAAAGCCCACATAGCCATAGAAATGTACATCTCAACAGGTCAGCAGGCCCTGGATAGCCAGTGCTATGAAGGGATACGATGACACGTTAGGCGGGCGTACACCCCCTTTGTGATGTACTTCTGCCCCGGAACCCTGGGAACCCCTCCACTCCATTCTTACCTCACTGGCCCCACTCACTTTCCTGAGACATCCTTAGAGACAGACAGTTCTAGAGGGCTGCTTTTCTTTCTAGGGTCAGCTGAATCAAGGCACTTGGTCTCTTTCTGGAGAAAGACTTCCTCATCCCTTCGTGTCTAAGGTAAGTTCTTTCTGAGGGATACCCCAATAATTTAAACCTGAGCAGATAGAAAAGTTAGGAGCCTGTGTAGATCAACCAAGTACTTGTGTCTTTCTTGTGTCTTCAGCTATCTTCAATACTTAGTACTGTGCTGTGAGCTAAACCCTTACCAGGCAATTCCTTAAGAATCCTAGAAACTATAACCATGTGAGAGACTCATGTGCCACTGTTTCTGAGGGAAGCCTCTTAGCTTCACAAACTATATGCCTGGGATTTCCTCCATCCTTAGTGATATCAAATAGTCTCTGTTAGAGGGGCTACTTCCCAACTTCTCCTTGAATAAAGCTGCCATCTTCATGGTCCCATAGATACCTCAATGTCCACTCCCTACAACTTTTCTGATGACTTCAGTTTAAGGACCCCTGTACATTGGGACACCAAATTCACTCTGTCTGACAGTTGGTCCTGTAGATGTGGTGATTCCAGCTCTTTTATCTCAGCAGGAATTCCTAAATTAGCCTAGTAGTTCACACTCTACTTACCAGATCCACCCCTTTTGGCACAGCAGAGTCATATATCCCTTTCCTTGACCTCTGAAAACCATTACCCGGGGAGACCATTAAATATGTGGCAACCTCCTCACCAACTTTACCTCAGAATACACCACAACATATCTGCACATGTTACAGGATACTGTACCAAAGCCATCCATCTAAATTACTTAATAGGATGATACAGAGAATTATTTGAGCCCAGAGTTTCTCTGTCAGCTTAGCATCATATCCATACTATGTCTTAAGGGGGAAAAATCAAGAATTGGTAATGATGTAGACACATGGATTTAAATTCCAGAAATGTGTCTTTTGTTTAAAAATTTATTGTCTGTTAATTTTTTAAATAAAAGTTAAAGCATTTATTTACGGATGAAGGAAAGAATTCTGGGTAGAGAGGAGAGCAAGTGACTGAAATTGAAAAATAGAACAATAAATATCTAAGGTTGTCTTCCACATGATAAGTCTACATCTAATGATATGTACCTAATAGCCTCGAGGCCAGGAAGGAATTGATGGTGGGAAGTTAAGGAACTACCAAAGCTGGAAGGAGCTGCAGGAAAGGAGCATGGAAGGTGAAATGTAAGAAAAGAATAATGGTATACATGAATGAGTAGTAGGTCAGGATGAAAGCCATCTTTTGAAATCCAGCCACAAAAGCCAATACAAAATAAAAACATTTACAAAGGAAAATAACTTAATGAAGAGACAGCATTCTTATTTTGTTAGGTGCCAGTTGCCAAGCCTAAATTTTATAGTCAGGATCCACATGGTAGAAAGGGAGAATAGACTCCTGTAAGATGCTCTCTGACCATCACAGACATATGATGACACGTGAATGCATGGGTACACATACTAATACGCCTCAAAAAGTAATATTAAAACATATTTTGAAGTCCATTTGCTGCTTATCTAACATAGACATGCTAGTTTTTACACTGCTCTTTTTTTATGAGACCAAGTCTCTTATATGTAGTACAGGAAGGCCTTGAACTCTCCCCATCTTCCTGTCTCATTACCCTAAGTGCTAGGAACACAGTGTTCACCACCAAGCCTAGCTTCCTAAGAGAATTTGTTCTGAGTTTTGTTCACAATTTATTTTAATTGATATACAATAATGCACATGCAATTAAAATACAGTATGGTGATTCAAGATACGCATGGGTGTGCTTATCAAATATGAGTAATTCATATGTATCCGTACTTATGTATTTATCACTTCTACATTAGTGAAGTTTTATAACCTCTCCTACTATTTTCTGGAAAAACTGGGAAATTAATGCAAGGGCCTATTACATGGTAGGTAGGAGTCCTGTGGGATTTAATTATGTATTGCCCAGTCTGGCCTTGATTTCACTTTGTAGCTCAGGCAGGCATTGAACATAGGACCCTTCTACCTCAACCTTCCAACTACCTTGTTCGATAGGCATAGGAAGGAAACTTTGGCTGCTCTTTTCCTTCCTTACAAATTGATCATATAGAGATATAAACTAGTCACGAAAGTGTACTGCAAAACACCAGTAGGTATCTTCGTCGCTGCATGTTTTGGGCTTGTTGTACTTTCTTCTGAAGGCCCCACCACCCGTCTCCCACTGGCAACCGCTTTAGCTTCTATGAAATCAGTTTCACTTTCTTCATACAGGTGAGAACATGGGACTGTGCTTGCTCAATTCAATATCTTTCTCTTTTCTCTTAATCTCAGGGAACACTGCAGGGCAACTAATCAGGACAGAAGCTTGACCCATTCTCAGAGACTAACTTCATCCATGCTCATAGAATCCAACTAACTCCTAACCACTAATTCTCCCATAGATCTAATCAGGGGTAAGCGATGTCAGGATGAAAAGGAGCACAAGGAAATTTCACGTACTGAGTGTTACTTTCCTCCTTCCTTCTCAGGACATTTTGTGTTGGAAGAAAATCAGATAGGGTCTTCAGAATATCTCTGATCCCGCCAACATGAAAGCAGAGTGTTGCCATGGAGAGAGACCTGCGGAAGAGACTAATGAACCAAAGAAAGTATTTCAGGTATGGTGACCAGGCAAGGTGTGGACAGAAGCAACTGAGTGACCAAGGGCCACTGTAGAGAGATTTCTCAGAGGGTAGAAAGTAGGGACATTCAGGACAAGGACCAAAGTCTCCACAGGACCTCCATAAGTCTCAGAATGTGTTTCTACACACACACATGCTCATCATGTTCTTCTACAGAATCCTTGAGGATTTCAGGTTGGTGATCTAGTACTAAATGCATTTGATGACACAGCCCCTTGTAAGTATGTGTGGGGAGAAAGAAGAAATAAGCAGCACTGAGCATTTCCAGTGTAATTCACATGTCTCACCTGGCCCTCACATTCCCCAGGATCAATTATCTTGATTTTCTAGGTGGACCACCGAGTTCCCCCGACACAGATGGCATTCTGGGATGAATGGCACATATGTCCAGCAGAATAATTGTCAGAATTTCCATTTCCTTCTTTTCTAGCCCTTCCAGGATATTTGTACATATTTTTCGGAGGAAGAGTGGGCAAAGCTGACAAACTGGCAGAAAAGTGTCTACATGTATATGAAGAGAAACTACATCAGAATGACTGGCTTAGGTAACAGGAAGTTCTGGGTTCAGACAAGCCTGGGTGTCTCCCAGTTATTTTCTATGCCACGGTTTCTCATCAGCACGTAGCAGGTCCCTCTCCTGCACCATACTTCTCATTGTGGAGAAATGTTAAGGTGCTACCTGAGCATGCTGCTCTCTCCCATTTTGTTCAGGGTTGAGAGCACAGACCACAGACACTAGAGCTCAGGCCTGCAGCCCACACTTTTCTTTCCTGTAGTCTCTTGTTCTTGTGGGCCTTAAGGTCTGTGCTGCATCCCAGATTCTAGCTGCATTGCCCCTCTTGTCCTGTCTGTTAAAGAACAAGCCCTTGGCCTGTTGGAGCCCACTCCCTATGGTGGGATGCTATGCTCAGTCTTAATGCATGGGAGAGGGACCTGGCCCTGCCCCAACCTATTGTGCCAGACTATGTGGACTCCTCATGGGAGCCCTTGCCCATGAGGAGGAGTGAACTGGGGGTGGGATAGAGGGGAGGTGATGGGGGTGGGGTGGGAAGAGGTGAGAGGGTGGGAGGAGGGTGAGAGGGAGAACTATGGTTGGAATGTAAAAAAAAATTAAAAAATGGAAAATAAAACAAGTACTTTGCGTCTTCTTAGGGGTCAAAGTCAACCAACCAGTTTTCATGCGTTGCAAGGAACAGGTGGAAGCGAACGGTAAAGGTGAGTGGTCAGGGAGGGGATGTGAAGATGGCCTTTCCAGGCAAGATGCCTGGTAAGGTCACAGGCATGTCTTTTCTTCTTCAGGTTAGGGCTGTGTGGAAAAGAGTTCATTCAGAGGATTATGCAGAAGACTCTGTCATATCAAAGTCTAAAACATCAAAGAGAATGTGCATTATTTTGGATAATAAGTAAATGGCAAATGTGTAACATCTTCAGTTGAAATGTCTTGTACCACATCCTAAACATAGGCAGACAAGTCCCCCTACACACACACATGCAGACACTGTCACAGAGATCACACACACACACACACACACACACACACACACACACACCACCCACACACACACAGAGTGACTCCCCAGGAAAGCAAGTCAGACTGCAAAAGCTCCCACAAGCACTTTACTTGATCGCAAACTCTAGGCCTGTAATTTCTGCCCAGTTTTTGAGAGCAAACGAGAATTATTACACTAGATAGCCCCCCCAAAACACTGAACTGAAACCCTTATCCTTCCTCATGCAGTTAATACCTGAATATTCAAATCATTTCATCTGTTAGGTTTTCTGTTATTCCACACCTGAAGGTACAGACAAGTCAAAATTTCCTGAAACCAATTTAATATTATGAGGTAAAGGAAATGTACTCGGATAGGATGAGGCAGTGATGAGGCTGAAGGAACATTTCATAAACAATCATAAGGAGACTTATACAGTGATAATATGGATAATGCCTATGTCATTAGTAAAGTCAAAGACAGTCATGCCCCATCAGCTCCTGCTTCATGAGTGGGCTGTAACTCTCCACTCCAGCATTCCCTAAATTGGCAGGATTCTGAAGTTTGGAAATATTTACTAACAAACAAAACCTTCTGACTTGTCACTTTCCATAGAGAAAGATTCTGAAGATGATTTTTACACACAACAGATAAAACGCATAAAGGTGAGTGTCACCTGTTTCTGTATGAATGCACCATGTTTGTCCTTCAGTTCATGCCCATGTTGTGGAGAATAGGTTTCTTTTTGGCGGTGGATAAGTGTGTAAAATATATTTGATACTTAAAGTGTAAATTTTAATGTAAAGCACCATATGTTGCAAATGCCAATTCTAACTGTATGGAAGTTCATTAGGTTGTCTACACTTTGGGTCTTGTTAATTTGGTATGTGATGTTCTTATTTATTTTGTAGCTGACAAGAGTGACAGTAGATCTTTGTGATATACGTGGAAAACTTGGTGGCAGAGATTCTATTTCAGCTTCTTCCATTATGCCAGGTTGGATGTAATCTAATTCCTGTTCCTTAACATAATTTCTTAATTCTTTTTCAATATGGTATTTTTTAAAAATTCTTTGAGGATTTCATAAAATATACTTTGATCATATTCACACATACCCTACTCTCTCATCTCATGAACATAAAACATCTTTACTAGAAGTGTTTCTCACTTTCCCACACTCCTCAATTTCATGTTTTTGGTTTTTATAATCAACCAAGCCTAATTTGTGCTGTCTGTATACTGTGTGATGTGGAATCATCCACTAGAGTATGGTTGGCCTAACAACCACGCTCTTAAAGAAAACTGACTCTCCCTCCCACAAAAGCCGTCTATCATCAACAGCTACTCACAAAGGGGTGGGAGTTTAAGAGTCCCTACTCACTCCATGCTAGAATGCTGGCAGGCTCAATCCTATGCAGGTCTTATGTGGGCAAAGACACCTCCTGTGACTTCATGAGTGTAACAATCCTGTCATGTCCATAAAACACTATATTGCTCTGGTCCTCCCTGTCTTCTGCTTCTTATAAGTTTTCTCCTCTTCTGCAATGGTTCTTGAGCTTGGGAGGAAGGTGCATGACATATATGTTCAATGTTTAGCTGAGCAATCCATAGACACTTATTTTCTGCAGTCTAACCAGTTGGGAGTGTCTGTATTAGCCACTACTCACTGAACAACAGCACTTCTCTGTTAACGTCTGAGAGCTATCTATGGGTAGAGAGACAGGAATTTAGACGTCAGTTTCTACTACATTCATTTAGCAAAATCATAGAAATGGGTTTTCACTATGGGGTCTGTGCAACCATAGGTTCTTGTCAGATTTACAGTACCAGGCCAGCATTTCTTCAGTCACAGCATTCTAATAACTAGAGGAATGATAATGGGGCTCAGCACAACTGTGCTAAATGTGACATGAGCAGCACTTCACTAGCTCTCTAGTCCATAGCCCAGACCACTGAAACGCACTCATGTCTTCTTTCTTTTCTGAAATCCAGAGTCTGTTCATTCTTTCATCCTGACGCTTTCCAAGCAGGAATCACTAGCTGGCTTCTGCTCTATAAATGGACCATGCACTTTGCTGCTGGAAATTACAGGCCTTTCACTGTGGACTCCTCCCACTGTGATCTACCTTAGAGAAACCCACAGAGACACCTGACTATGAAATGGGAGTTTCTACAGTTGCAGGTTCCAGTCTAGTATAGAGAGTTAAGGGAGCTGAGAGTTAGCAGCCAGTGAGGACAGTTAAAGATTCAATGAAAAGAAGGGGTTATAAGATCACATATTCAGTTTTACTATTATATCATTTAAACATTCCATTTGGGTGTGTTTGGCATGCCTATAATTGCAAAGCTCTGTAGGGTCATTAGACCAACACTTTTCTAGGGTACATGAAGAGATCTTGTCTCAAAACCAAAACCAAATGAAAAAAAAAACAAAAGAAATAAAGAGGGGGTATGGAGAGATTGCTCAGTGGTTAAGGGTATCTGCTGCAGCTCCTGAGGACTAGAGTTCAGTTCCTAGCACCTACATTGGGTGGCTCACTATTATCTGTCACTCCAGTTCCAGAGGATCTCACGCAGTACTCTTGCCTCTCCAGACACACACACCCACACATGTGTCACATATATACAGAGACATGCACACATACACATAAATAAAAATGTAAAATAAAGGACAGTAAGTTGTGTTTCCAAGCTCAGAAACAATGTTCTTTCAGTTATACACAGACTCTCTCATGCATGAATCAGGAAGTTGAATGAAAGGCAGCTTATGATGAGTGACCAATGACACATCTTGATATCAGCAGAAATGGTGCAGGTGCTACCTTATCTAACTTCACATGAAGTGTTCTCACCAATGTCCTGTGTAGTAACACACTTGGCAACACATTCTTTGATACCTTGATCAACACGTCTCCTTTCTGTTTTTCTCCATTGCCTGCATTTGTCTGCACACACTATCATGGTACAGTATTGTCTCCTTCCTTCTATTCACTCTTTTAATTATTGTCCATGTAGTGAAGTACAAGCTTATGTGTGAAGCCTTATATTTCATAGACTGTCTGCCTTTCACAGAACCCATGAATTCCTCCAGTGCTTTTCTTCCCCAAATCATCTTTATTCCACACTTAAACGCACATCTCTTTTGCTTGCATAAATGACAGTCTATGAAGAATATAAAAGCAAACATTCAGTCTCAGAAACATGATATACTAAGGACCTTCCTTTCCCATTTAAGCTCCTGTGTTCTTTTTCACTTAGCTACAAAAAATGAAATACTTCATTAGGCACAATTAGCATGTTATGAAAATCCATAAAAAACACTTGCAAAAGACTGAGCCCTTCAACATTCTGTCACGGAAAGAGGGGTTCACCAGGTTCTGCTCCTCTCGGAGGATATGAAGGCAGTTAACAGTTTCCAAGGGACAAGACCAATGAGGCCCAAAGCACATGTATGTGAGTCTAATTAAACTCATTGAGCCCCATCAATACCAACCACTACGAAATAAAAGGGAATCTAGCAGTGGGGAGGAAGGGCATTGGCATGAGTCAAAAGAGGTTAATGAGGAGGATACATGATCAAAACACATTATATATGCATATCAAAATATCATATTGAAAGTAATAGCATATATAATTAATATATGCTAATATAACCTTTAGGAAAAATGAGATGATGCTTAACCTCTAAGATAATATAGAAATGCTACTGACAGCCTGAACAAGTGCTTTAGTGTTTAAAAAATGCTGAAGAAGGCAGCATGGGAAGAAAAGAACCCAAAATGAGTTCCAGGTGCACTAGGCTCTGGAAGGTTCCAGAGACACCTGCACACCTACGAGAAAGCACATGTTTTGTGAACAGAGAGTAGAGTGACGTTAGATGAGAGGAAATCATGGAAGAAACAATATTCTGGTTTTCCTGGCATGTTCTGGGTGTGTGGCATGGGTCCTGAAATATCCCAGGCTTTTCTGGGTGAGGAGGTCATCCAGCACCAGTTCAGATGTTCAGATGTTAGAATGGGTCTCCATAATCATAATTCGACTTGTCCTTCTGAAAGCCATGCGACACTGGACAAGTCTTCTACATACTCTGGGGTTCACGTCTTAAATCCATATAAGAGAATGATCACAGGGTCCTCCTTCCAATGAAGATAAAATGGGACATCTATACCACATGATGGAGGAGGGGACCAAACAGTACACTGGATGATATAACCTGAAGTGGCCTTTGGTCTGTACTGCTGTATAGCTAACATCTCAGTCTTTGTGAGTCAGCAGATATAAAAAAACAGGCAATGGAGAAGGCCTATGGGCTCATGGGAGGAACAAGCCCTGTTCTTTTCTGACAAAACAAGGCCCTAAACTATCTAGCTCTCATGCACTAATCCCTTCCTATTTCAGGAGTCAGTACCGTTCGGGTAAATGCCTGGAGCCATCGGTTGCGGGAAAGGAAGACTCGAGTGATATATGAAGAGATCAGTGACCCCGAAGAAGATGATGATGGTGATGATGACGATGACAACAATGATGATGATGATTATTATTGAATATGTAAGTGGTCCTTTGACACATCTTCCAAACCCAGAATACACACTTTTCTCGTATGGTATTGGATCAATCATCTACTTGTAGTCCTTTGGGGTGCAACACTGAAGCTGAAGTAATATGTTATGTTTCCTTTACTGTAAAGCTGGGTTATTTGGAGACCTTCCCTACCCAGGATGCTGTGGGTTCCCCAATCCCAGGTCAGCTTTCAAAGCACAGGCCATATCTTCCTTTGACTTAGGAATTCATGTAGGCTTTGAAGGACAGGAGGAAAAGACCAGTGAGTAGGCAGTGTGAACTCACTAGCATTTCTTTTCTTTCTTGTCTCAACCACAGAGAGTCAAAATAAGCCCAGGATGAGAAGAATGTGGTGGAAATTCAGTATCAGAGCCATAACTCCAAAAGCCTAACTATAAGTTATATGTAGAGATATACATATATTTACTTATTCCATGTTTACTTAATAAAATTTATTGTAGTTCTAAGAGCCAGGCATCAGTTTTCATATTATTTGTCAAGTGTTCTCTTAGCAATTTTGTAGGATGTGTCAAGCACCCTGTCAGAACTTTGTCCCAAGCCTTCCCTATGTATTATTGTCACTGTGTCAAGTCTCATTAGAATTGTTTTTCCTCTGACATGCCATCTTTTTAAAATTTTAATAAATATATTTATAGCCCCTCCACCCCACCCCTAGCCCAATCCTCACATCATTCCCCGGGAAGGGTAAGGCCCTCCTTGGGGGATCTCCAGAGTCTGTCATTTCATCCAGGGCAGGACCTACGCCCTCCCCATGTGTCCAGGCTGAGAGAGCATCCCTCCATGTAGAATGGGACCCCAAAGTTAATTTGTATGCTGACAGGCCATCTTTAAGCATATATTTTGCTTTATGACATCTGGTTAGCACTGGGGATACTACATGCTAAGCACTCTGTTAGTATTATTCTTACTGTGTAAAAACCACTCTGGTACAATACCAATGTTTCAAGCAGGCCAGATGGCTCAGTGGTAAAGGATCCTGCTGCCAAGCCTGACTACCTGAGTTCAATCTTAAAGACCCACATGGCAGACAGAGAGAACTGACATTCACAACTGAACACACACACACAGAGTAAATAAATGCAAATATAATAAAAGAAATCTATCAATATTTCATTCAGTGAGGCATATTGCTATTGCATACTGCTGTTTGTCTGCCCTGTACCTGTCTTAGGAACCATGGACATCCTCTGCACTGAAGAACACTGCCCTTTCCTTACTCAGGACTACTGAGCAGAGTTCATTTGCTTATTTATTTATTTATTTATTTATTTATTTATTTATTTTTGGTTTTTCTAGACAGGGTTTCTCTGTATTGTTTTGGAGGCTGTCCTGGAACTCCCTCTGTAGACCAGGCTGACTTCGAACTCACAGAGATCCACCTGTCTTTGCCTCCTGAGTGCTGGGATTAATGGCGAGGGCCACCAACGCCCGGCTCATTTGCTTATTTTAATGTGTTTCTTTGTATTTGTACACACATATTCAGGTCATCACCATGATCATCTGTCACTTGCCATGTTCCACTAGAAATGTGTATAGTCATGGCCATCTTATTCATTTTTCTGGTCAGTGCATACTTCCTCCCCTGTCTGCACACAGGTGACAAATTCAAATTCTGTGGTATAGGAGAATCTGGATTTTCTTGAGAACACATGTGACCTTCATTTATGCAAGAGACTGAGGCTCAGTGTAGATCAATGCTCTAATCTTACCTTTTTTAGAAGTAAGTGGTAATATCTGGTTCTAGAGATTGAACCCAGGTCCTCATGCATGCAAGGCAAGTGCTCTACCACTGAGCTACACTGGACTAGTAGTTACTGCTCCATTGCTGACAAAATGCCTGAGAAAAATAAAGGAAAGAAGGAAGGTTACTTTGGGTTTATAGTTTCAGTGGATTCAGTTGGTGGATGCTATCCCCATACACGAAGCATGCAGGAGAGGCTGTTCCTCCCTTATGACTGACTAGCATACCCAACAGGACCAGAGGTCAAGGTGTCACTTTAGAAAAACATAAGACACACTGACAGAGATTCGGGACTTCATATGAACACGAAGAGATGATGAAGTAGTTATTTAGCAGAAATCAAAGGAAGGTGGCCCAATTGGTGTGGGACTAGAGGCTGAAGCATTAATGGATGCTAAGTACAAATTCAGGCCTGAATGGCATCAAAGGCAGAAGCTTTCAGAGAATAACAGATTTAAGGCTCACATCTGAGGAACAGATGGTATAAATGACACTTAGGGCTCTGGACCAATGTAGACAAGGGACACATAAACTGTATGTGCTGCAGTCAGGTCTAGACTTCATTAATATTACATGGCAGATGCTATGAGGTGAGTTGTGCCATACACCCGTCTCACACACCATTAATATGTAGAAGCCGTAATGCCCAATGTAGCTCTCCTAGGGGTGCTAGAGTTAATGTGGGTTCCTACGGCTATGACTCTGATGAATAGAACTGGTGGCCTTATGGAAAGGTAAGAGACAAGAGATTTCTGCGTTAGCACTATGTGAGGATTCAGAGAGGAGTCAGAGGTACTGATAAATGATCATGTTCAACAAAAAAAGCCAAGTGCAGAAAGACAGATGTTCAATTTTAATTTTAATGAGTAACCACATTTTAATTTGTATTCTTGTGTAATTTTGTATGTAGGACATGACACTAGAAAGGGTACCAAAAGATGGGAACCTGAGTCCTTAAAGTAGTACAAAGGATGACTCTTTATACAGGGGACATGACAGTAACAGGGACAACTGGGGAGAAAGAAGGGGACTAGCAAGATGAGGACAGATGGTGGGACAAGGTGATTGGAACTTTGATTAAAAACCAAGAACATGGGGGATATGTCACTATGAATCCCATTACTTTGTATGCTACCTTAGAAACATTAAGAAAACAGAGTCCTGAAGATGAAATGAAAAGAGAACACAGTCTATTTTCTCTGGTGGAGAAAAAAGTCTTATATTTAGGGAAAACTGGGATCCATGAAAACGGAAGTTGGAAACTGACCATTCTCATCACTCTCTAGAAGTGCCCTTACCCTGTTATCTGTCTCACTAACACCCACTGTATGGCCATCAGAACAATCACATATGTCAAGTAGAAAGTGAAGGCTACTTCCAGGGCAAATGTTAATAGTAGCAGATGGATGCCTTCTAGCTGCAGTAGCATGCTCAGAGGGCTGTGGGATGGACCTGGTGTTCTAGGTTTCTGAAAATATGGCCTAAACCATTTTGTAGTACAGGAATGGAGAATGGAAGAATAATACCCATGGCTTAAATGATTTATGGATATTTAAGTATTCCTTATATGCACCTATAGGGATTAGAATGTATATGATTTGCCTTGAACATATTAGGCACCCCCCAAAAAGTAATTATTTATGAAAGTACCAAATACACAATGAATACAACTTAAATGATCTCAATGCTAATGGAGATATTTGGAAGTTCTGTATTCAAGTTATTCAGAATTCAATCTGTACTTGCATCTGAATTTTTCTCCCTGGAGGATACTCAGCAGGTACATAGCACTGGAAATGACACTGAATCTGGGTGTGAATACCAGTGCTTCATAGGTGGGCTGGCATGGGCTACTCTTGAAAGCACCAACTTCACCCAGTCTCTTTATTAAGTCACTTCTACCAGAGCTTTAGGCCCCAATGCTGAGCCATCTTCTACAGTTTATGGCTCCAGGTACTGGAGAAACTGTTGGTACAAGGAAATGGAAAGCACAGTTACCGCATGCTGTGTTGTTTTAATTGTAGATTCTGGTAAACTGGGACCTTCATTGAGCTCATCTTTGCTACCCTTCAGAGGCTCTGCCCAGATGCTCTTCACCTCCACTCTTATTCATAGTGTGTCTGGAGCAGCCCTTTTCCCCAGAAACTCTTCCTAGAGTAGAAGATCTGGTTCCAAGTCACCACTTTTACCCAGTGTAATAGGCAAAATTTTAGGGAGAAATCTGTAGTTGAACAATGCCAAGTTTGTTGTCTCTTGGAATGAAAGAAACTGAACATAATGAATATGATGGAATGTTTCAAGAAACAAAGGAAAAGATAGAGACATATTACATGATTTGTTAAAAGGTGAAATTTAAATGTTCCCTGTTTTGCTACCTCAGCCCACATAGTTCAGATTGCATAAATCTATATATTGACAGAGTATGTCTGTGGATGTACCTACTTCCACAGCAGAATTTCTGAAGCTCTGGATTATGGCTGGTGTGACCTGGATAATTTTTGAGCTATTTGTACATTTTAGCAGGTTTAGCAGCATTCCTGAGCACTGTCCATCCCAATTGTAGCAAGAAGGTTCAAATGTCAAGAGGAGATGTGGTAGTAGTCAACATTAGGACAGGCATCAAAACTCTATTAATTCATTGATAATAACAAATAATCAAGAAAAGCTCCTGTGGATGGCTTCTGTGTTCACTTTTGTGTATTTTAGCACATTGAAATGTCAAATTTGGGTATAAGGTCAAATTTCTTTCTAAGTACTTATATGCTTATGCGGGCAAGTTAATGCACTGTCAGGCTGTCCAGAGAAGTTTCTGGTAGCAGTTACTCCAGAGATTCTTAACTGGCCAAAGTGTTGAGAACATGCGATTGTTGAGTCCACAGTCTTAAATGAGACATGTATATCATCCCCTCCATGGGCCAGGGGACACTATGGAAGAAAGTAAAGAAAGAATGTAAGAGGTAGAAGAAAGGGTGGAGTTGTGTGGACTTTAGTCTCTAGGATATGACATAGCCTGAAGTCTTCAGCAGCTGCTGAAGACTGGGCCTCAATCATTCTGTCACCAAAAGTGTAGAAAGCTCATGAGCCTCTCTCCCATTCCTCAGGGTTGGTAGAAAATTCCAGTTGCTAGGGGGAGGGACTTGTGAAATTTCACCGCTCCCTAAGGATCTATAGGTAATTAATGATTTCAGAGGGTGAGAGAAATTGGCTTTAGTGGTATAGCCATTAGTAAGATTCCCACGACTTTCAACTCCTAGCACCTGCCACTATAGGAAACAAATGAAATACATGTGTTGATCAAGAGTCCTGAAGGTAGAAGAGAAAGTACCTGGGGATTGGATGATTTCTACCTGGGTACTGGGATCAGGAGTAGTGGGAGAGAGAAAAAACAGGGTACTTGGAGACGATGGTGATAAAAATACATGGATGGTAACAATCTGTTAGATAACCCCTCTACACATGCTCCCCTACATAACCTTAATTGAAGTTACAGGTTGATAAAAACAGACAAAAAAACCTCCATGAAAATAGAAGGAAGAGTGGAAGAGTAGTTGAGTAAAATACTGATATCAGGAGGAGTGGGAGGAGGACACAACTTGGTGATAGGACATAGTCACCATCAAAGCATATTATATGCATGTGTTACTGTCACAATGACAATATGTTAAAACAACAGCAACTTACCTCCTTCAAGAATCCTGGGCTTGTGACTCACTGTCTTAGCATGGGTCAGGTCCTGGGACACATTACTAGAACTGCAAAAAATAACAGTAAAGTAAAAAATGATATGATCAGTGGATGGATTAGTGGCGTCAACACCCCAATAAAAAGTCTCAGACCAACAAACTGGATTAGAAAACAGGATTCATCTTTTTTGATATCTCCAAGAACTGCATCTCACTAACAATGATAAACACTACCTTAGGATAAAAGGATGGAAAATGGTATTCAAATTAAACGCGACTAATAATAAGCAAGTATAGTTCTTCTAATATCTAAAAAAACAGACTTCAAACCAAAACTAATCAGAAGGTATAAGGAGGGACACTTCATACTAATTAAAGGAAAATCCAATAGCAGTATTACCTTAGTCAGTATTCTATTGTTGTGAAGAGACATCATGACCATGGTAACTCATAAAAGAAAGCATTTAATTGAACCTGGCTTACAGTTTCAGAGGTTTAGTCTATTATCAACATGATGGTGAGCATGGCATCATACAGGCAGGTATGGCAGCTGAGAGTTCTGGATCTGAAGAGAACAGGAAGAGAGAGCCCACCCTCAGTGACATACTTCCTCCAACAAGGCCATGCTTCCTAATCCTTTCAAGTAGTACCAGTCCCTGGTGACTGAACATTGAAGTATATGAGCCTATGGGGCCATTCTTTTTTCTATTTATTTTTTATTTAAATTAGGAACAAGCTTGTTTTACATGTCAATCCCAGTTCCTTCTCCCTTCCCTCCTCCCCTGTCCCCCTACAGACCCCCCCCATGCCATCCTCTTTTTGCTCCCCAGGGAGGGTAAGGACTTCCATGGGGGATCTTCAAAGTCTGTCGTACCATTTGGCCCCTATGGCCCCTATGGCCACTATGGCCCCTGTGGTCTCCCCTATGGGGCCATTGTTATTCAAACCACCGCATTCCACTTTCTGGCCCTCATAGGCAAATCGCATTTAGTCCATCTTCTAAAGTCCCCATAGTCTATCACAGTCTCAACACTGCTTAAAACTCTAAAGTTCAAAGTCTCCTCTGAGACTCAAGGCAATCTCTTAAGTATAACCCCTATAAAATCAAAATCCATAGGAAAAACATATAGGAAATGTGGGGTACCATCAAAAGACCAAATCTTTAAATTATAGGAGTAGATAAGGGAGAAGAAGCCCAGGCCAATGGCATACATAAATCAGATCTCCAACAAGATCATAAAATAAAACTTCCAAATAGAAGCTCACAGAACACCAAATAGACAAGACCAGAAAATAAAATCCCCACAGCATATGATAGGACAAAGAAAGTGTATTGAATGCTGCAAGAGAAAAATACCAAGTCACAAATAAAGGAAAACCTATCAGAATATCCAGAACATCCTGGAACAATGCACCCAAGTGCTAAAGAGCCACAATGACCAAGCTAGACTAATTTGCCCAGTGAAAGTATCTGCCATAGTTGAAAGAGAAAGAAAACATTTCGTGACATAAACATTCAAAAAATGTATATGTAATAACTAAAACCTAAAGAAAAGGAAGCAGTATTTCAGGCTGAAGAGAGAAATGAGCATACAGGCTGTAGAAAGAAATACAATGCCATAATCACCAAAACCCATATCACTGCTGAGAACACAATGCCACCAAAAACAACAACACAATGACTACAGTCAGCACAGACTTTTAAACATTAACTTTAAATAGCAATAGCCTCAAATCTCCAATTAAAAGACAGACTGGCTTCATGGATCAAGAAACAAAATCCATCTATCTGTTGCCTACAAGAAACACATCTTAAATTTTAAAGATTGGTACTGCCTTAGAGTAAAAGCATGGTCAAATGAGACAGGTGACAAGAAGCAGCTAGCATTGTTATCCTAATACATGACAAAATAGGCCTCAAACTAAAATTACTCAGAAGAGACAAAGGACACTTCATTCTAATCAAGGGGGAGATTTAACCAAGAAAACATATATGCACCAAACTCTGCTGCACCTAATTTCATTAAGAAAAAAAAGAAAGAAAGAAAAACTTGCTAGCGGACTTAAAGAGAGAGGTTAGCATTAACCTGTTAACTCTGTGTGAATTCAATACCCCAGTTTCTCCAATAGACAAGTCACCTGGACAAAAAAAATTAGAGAACCATGAGAATTAAATGGCATCAGACATTGCCGGGCGCCGGGCGGTGGTGGTGCACGCTTTAATCCCAGCGCTCGGGAGGCAGAGGCAGACGGATCTCTGTGAGTTCGAGGCCAGGCTGCACCGACAGCCTCAAAAACAATACAAAGAAACCCTGTCTCGTAAAAAACAAACAAACAAAAAAACCAAAAAAACAAAAAACAAACAAACAAAAAAAATGGCATCAGACATCAACTATATTTAATGGGTATCTATGGAATATTCTAGATAAACACCAAAGGACACATGTTCTCCTCAGTAGCACAAGGAAGGTTCTCTAAAACAGACCACATGCTGGGACCCAAAACACATCTTTACAAATTCAGAAGGATTAAAATAACACTGTGTATCCTATCTGATCACAATGCAATAAAACTTAAAACTGACAGCAGACATATCTGTAGTAAACACACAATCTCATGGAGATTAAAAAATACATGATTGAATGATGAATGGGTCAAAGAAGAAATCAAAAAAGAAGTCAAATTTTTTTCTGGAGCTACAGGAAAACAAAACGAAACATCTGGGATACATTGAAAGCAGTCTGTGAGGAAAAACCATAGCT
>NW_024431176.1:0-3787 GCF_017639785.1 Mesocricetus auratus
CATGCTGTTAAGAGAGAATCATTTTCTTTGTTAGCCGCTTTGGTTTATCCCCCGCCAGCCGCCTGGGCTCTGCCGCTTTGTAGTCCCCAAATAAACTCACAAGACGCTGTATTAATTATGAAGCTGTTGGCCTTGCTTGTCTCTTACTGGCTAGTTCTGCTTTAAGTAATTACCCCATAATTATTAATCTAAGTATGTCTCTTATGGGAGAATAGTTCCGGGGTCCTACATCATGGCGTTACATCTCGACTCTTTTGTGTTTCTCCTTCCCAGAATCCTCCTGGACTCCTAGCCCCACCTATCTAGATTCCTATAGGCTCAACAGTACTTTATTGACAAGTAACAGGCAAATAACAGGACTTCCCCAACATCTCCTCTTTTCTGTTTAAACAAAAAGAAAGGTCTTAACTTTAACACAGTCAAATTGTATATAAAAGAACAGTTATCAAATAAGAACATAGTTACAATATTTTAGCAAGATTTAAAGAAAATATCATCCATACTATCCTTGTGAGTTCAAAGTTCTATATGTAACTTATCTTTTATCATAACTAAGGAAAACTATAATTATAACTATCTGTCTTCAACTCCATCAAAGAGCACAGAAGGATAATATATAAATACTAGGATTGACAGAGGTATCTTACTGCCTGGACAGTCACCCGAAGTTCCTCTGTAACATTGGGGCATCCATCTTCAGCCCATAGGCCACGATGTGTCTGGAAGACTTCTCAGCAAAGCAGGAAATTTCAAACTGTTCATCTGCATCAGCAGTCGGTCAGTCATTTTTCTGTGTCCTGTAGAAAGTCTCGTAGACTCTTTCATGAAGCAGGAACCCTGTAAGACTGAGTTTAGAAGTCACTTTCCTGTGGGTCCTGCATGTCCAGTTTATACAGCAACAGTCAGTCTAGGCAAGAGCAGTTTCTTGCCCAAATGGCTAATCTTACCATGTTGAAAGCAAGCTCCATAACAAGTTTCTTCGATGCCCATCTTCCTCTCAGACATAATTGGTGCTGCCTGAGCAGACATTTCTCATTTTCAACAAAAACCCTAAGCCATTTTAAATGCCATTTTTCTGAAGGTCTTTGAGAGGTTTGAAGACTACCTATCTGTCTCAAATACATTTCTATATATCTAGAAAACCTAACTTACCTAACTATAAATTCCGACTATTATAAGTAACTACCTATTATCTGTATTTAATTATGCATTGCATTTTAAAAGAACAGTATAAGTACAATACTTAGTCAAGAGGAGAAATATACTTATCACAAAATTGACCTTGAATTTGTATCAATAAATGAAAAACAATACCCATACCATAATTCCTCTTTTTTACCATTAAAAAAATTGGTTGTGATAACTAGCCAACTATAAACAACCCCATTTAAATGAAAACAAAGATTTATAAACACGATGGGAATTAGGACGTCGCTCATTCCAAACTTCTTCATGCTGGAAGGGGGCGCTGTTCATACCATGGGGATCATGACAAAACACAGAAACCTGTATAAGTCCGTATTTTCGGGGTCTATAAAGCTCCATCACCTTAGCTGTCTCAGTTGTTGGAACATCTGGTCCACTGCTTCCAGGGGTCTTGGTTCGTCAAACTACAGAAGCCTGGAAGAAATCCTCAGCTTTTTATGTTCTGTGGAAACATAAATTAAAACTCCTTTTCCGAGTAACATATCCTTATACTTAAATTTTGAAGTCAAGGCATTTTCAAAAGATATAAGTTGAATTAATTCAGCAGCATTTATAACCAAGTGTACTTTAGCAGCTGTTCCTTCCTTAGCAATCAAAAAACTGAAAATCACAATAGCATACAGTATGCAGACTCTCTGTGTATTTTCCATCTTTATGTGGCTTATTTATTTATCTATTATTACTTTATTTCTTTCACTTTTGTTTCTTTTTCTCTGAGACAGGGTTTCTCTTTGGAAATCCACCTGCCTCTGCCTCTGAAGCAATTCCTACCGGTGTGCGCCACCACAGCCGGCTTCTGTATTTATATACCACTTTGCCGTTTCATTTTCTCTCTCAATCTCACATATATTTTTAAACACACTGTAAACCTTTAGAGGTTTTTCTTTATCCAAGTCTGACTTTACTGTAAATCTTTATGTTTTTCTGGCCATGAGTCTTATCTGTAAAACCGTGGCTGTTTTAAACTGCCGTTTCAAGATGGCGGGCGTAAGCGTGATTTCAGCTTACTGCCTCAGTCCATGCTGACCTCCATCAAAAGCTGCCACTTCCAGCTGTACGTACACACCTTTCAATCGTTAGCAGAGTCTCTTAAAAGAACTTTGCTGGCTTTTTTTTCGTTTTATGCCGACTCATGAAGTCTCCGGTAAGCGAGCCACGTGAATCTCGGCTTGTTGATAGCAAAACAGAGCACACCTGAGAAAAATGCTGCTACCAAAATTCTGTGCTTCTCTCTGTTCTTCTGTTTCTAAAATTCCTTTAAAGCTTTTGTTGTTTTTGCGTGGAATTTCAAGAAATTAAGCATGTAGTTTCTCACACCGAGTTGTATCGATAGTTTCCAAGAAGTTATACGTGTATATCCTCACACAGTGGTGTATCGTTAGTTTTCAAGAAATTACCCATGTACATTTTCACACAGTGTTGTGTCGAGAGTTTCCAAGAAGTTACACGGGTAGATTCTTAAACTGTGTTGTATAGTTAGTTTTCCATAAGGTACATGTGTAGAATCTCACACATTGTTATATACTTAGTTTTCAAGAAGCTACCCATGAAGTTTCTCACATAGTATGGTATCGCTAGTTTTCAAGTAGTTACACTTATAGATTCTCACACAGTTTTGTATTGTTAGTTTTCAAGAAATTATGGATGTAGTTTCTTAACCAGAGTTGTATCGATATTTTCCTAGAAGTGTGCACGGGTATATTCTCATACAGTGTTGTCTCGTTACTTTTCAATAAGGCACAAGTGTAGATTCTCACACAGAGTTGTATCATTAGTTTTCAATATGTTACACCGGGTGATTCTCACACACCATTGTATTGTTGGTTTTCGATAAGGTACCCGTGTAGAATCTCACACAGAGTTGTACCGTTAGTTTTCAAAAAGTTACAACTGTAGATTCTCACACATCGTTGTATCGTTAGTTTTCCATAAGGTACACGTGTAGAATCTCACACAGTGTTGTATCATTAGTTTTCAACAAGTTATTTGTGTACATTATCACACAGCATTGTAGCTTTAGTTTTCAATAAGTTACACGTGTATAATCATACATAGTGTTTTGTCATTAGTTTTCAATAATTTACCCGTGTAGATTCTCACACAGTGTTAGGTAATTAGGATTCAATAAGTTGCACGTGTAGAACCTCACACAGCATTTTATCATTAATTTTCCATAAGTTATGCATGCAATTTCTCACACAGTGTTGTATCGATAGTTTCCAGGAAGTTACACATGTAGATTCTCACACTGTGTTGTATCGATAGTGTTCAAACAGGTGGGGCTAGGAGTCCAGGAGGATTCTGGGAAGGAGAAACACAAAAGAGTCGAGATGTAACGCCATGAGGTAGGACCCCGGAACTATTCTCCCATAAGAGACATACTTAGATTAATAATTACGGGGTAATTACTTAAAGCAGAGCTAGCCAGTAAGAGACAAGCAAGGCCAACAGCTTCATAATTAATATAGCCTCCTGTGTGTTTATTTGGGACTGATGCCGATCTGGAACCAGGCGGGCGGGAAGGTTTCTCTCAAGAAATAGCTTCTCTTTACAAATGGTGATCAGGAGCGGGATTGAATAT
>NW_024431177.1:0-7670 GCF_017639785.1 Mesocricetus auratus
GAATTCAATATAGAACTCAGTTTTGTTTCGTTAGTTTTCAAGATGTTACCATTATAGATTCAAAACACAATGTTGTATCGTTAATTTTCAACAAGTTACAAGTGTAAATTCTCAGACAGTGTTGTGTAATTTATTTTCATGAAATTGCGCATATAGATTCAAACACAGTGTTGTATCATTACTTTTCAATAAGATACACATGTAGATTCTCAGACAGTGTTGTATCATTAGTTTTCATGTAGTTACACATGTAGTTTCTCACACTGTTTTGGCTCGTTAGTTTTCAAGTACTTACACATTCAGTTTCTCACACAGTATTGTATCCATATTTTTCAATAAGTTGCACATATAGATTTTAAGACAGTGTTGTGTTGTTAGTTTTCAAGGAGTTACCATTGTAGAATCTAAAGACAGTGTTGTATCCTTAGTATTCAAGAAGTTACCCTTATAGATTCTCACACAATGTTGTACCATTAGTTTTCAATATGTTATATGTGTAGATTCTCACACAGTGTTGTATCATTTGTTTACCATATGTTACTAATGTAGTTTCTCTCAGAGTTATTTCGTTTGATTTCAAGAAGTTTGCACTCAGTTTAGAACCCAGAGTTGTATTGTTACATTTCAAGAACTTACGCAGTTATTGTTGTGTCATTATTTTTCAATTAGATACAAGTGTAGTTTCTCAGACAGTGTTGTATCATTAATTTTCAAGAACTTACATTTATAGATTCTCACACACTGTTGTATTGTTAGTTTTCAAGAAGTTATTCATTCAGTTTAGAACTCAGTGTTGTATCGTTAGATTTCAGGAAATTACGTAGATAGATTCTCACACAGTGCTTTATAATTAGTTTTCAAGAAGGTACACACATAGATACTCACACGGTGTTGTATCATTTGTTTTTAAGAAGTTGCACATTTACATTCTCTCATAGTGTTGTATCATTAGTTTTCAGGATGATATGCAAATTTTTCTTAAACTGTGTTGTGTCATTAATTTTTATTAGATACATGTGTATATTCTCACACTGTGTTGTATCATTAGTTTTCAAGAATTTACATATATAGATTGTCACTCAGTATTGTCTCGTTAGTTTTCAAGTAGTTACACGTTTGGTTTCTCACACAGTGTTGTATCTTTATAATTCAAAAAGTAACATATATAGATTTTTGCACACTGCTGTATTTTTTGTTTTCAATAAGTTACGATTATAGATTCTCATAAAATGATGTATCATTTATTTTTAATATATTAATCACTTAGTTTCCAACAAAGTGTTGTTTCATTTTTTAATAAGTTACACGAATAAAATTACAGGCAGTTTGTACTGTTTGATTCCAAGAAGTTACCCATGTAGCTTCCCAAACTGTGTTGTATCGTTAGTTTTCAAGAAGTTAAACAAGAAGTTTCACACACATTGTTGTGTCAGTAGTATTCAAGAAGTTACGCGTGTAGATTCTCAGAGTGTTGGGTCCCTTATTTTCAAGGTTACTCATATAGATTCAAACACAGTGTTGTATCGTTACTTTTCAATAAGATGCATGTGTAGATTCTCAGTGTTGCATCTTTAGTTTTCAAGTAGTTACACATGTAGTTTTTCACACAGTATTGTATCATTAGTTTTCAAGCTGTTATACCTGTAGATACATGTGGAGATTCTCAGACAGGGTTGTATCGTGAGTTTTCCAGTAGTTACACATGTAGTTTCTCACACAGTGCTTTATTATTAGTTTTCAATAAGATACACGTGTATGATTCTCCGACAGTGTTGTATAGCTAGTTTTCCAGATGTTACTAATGGAGTTTCTCACTCAGAGTTATTTCGTTACTTTTCAAGAAGTTATGCATTCATTTTATAATCCATAATTGTATCGTTAGATTTCAAGAAGTTACATAGATAGATTCTCACACTGTGTTTTATCGTTAGGTTTCAAGAGCTTAAGAATATAGATTATCACACAGTGTTGTATCGTTAATATTCAAGAAGTTATGTATTCAGTTTAGAAATCAGTATTGTCTTGTTAGATGTCAAGAAGTTACACCTATAGATTCTCTCACAGTGTTGTGTCATTAGTTTTCAATAGGGTACACGTGTAAATTCCCAGACAGTGTTGTTTTGTTAATTTTCAATTACTTACGCGTGTAGATTCTGAAACACTGTTGTATCATTAATTTTCAAGAAGTTACGCTTATAGATTCTCAGAGAGTGTTGTATCAATAGTTTTCCTGAAGTTACTAATGTAGTTTCTCACACAGAGCTATTTCGTTAGTTTTCAAGATATTATGCATTCAGTTTAGAACTCAGAGTTGTATCATTAGATTTCAAGAAATTATATAGATAGATACTCACACAATGCTGTGTCAGTAGTTTTCAAGAAGTTGCGCAAATGGATACTCACACAGTGTTGTATCATTTGTGTTTAAGAAGTTGTATATGGAGATTCTCTCACAGTTTGTATCGTTAGTTTTCAAGAATTTACACATGTATTTTTTCACACAGTGTTGTATCGTTAGTTTTCAAAAAATTACAGGTGTAGATTCTCAGAGAGTGTTGTGTCCCTTATTTTAAAGATGTTACGCATACAGCTTCAAACACAGGGTTGAATCTTAGGATTCATTATGATACAAGTGTAGTTTCTCACACAATGTTGTATCTTTAGTTTTCAATATGTTGCACATGTAGATTCTCAGTGTTTTCTCATTAATTTTCAATTAGTTACACTTGCAGATTCTCACACATTATTGTATCGTTAGTTCTCAAGAAGTAACACTTGTAGATTCTCATACAGTGTTGTATCATTAGTTTTCAAGAAGATACACATGTAGATTCTCAGACAGTGTTGGTTCCTTTATTTTCAAGAAGTTACGCATATAGACTCAAACAAAGGGTTGTATCGTTTCTTCTCAATAATATACAGATGTAGTTTCTCACAGAGTGTTGTATCGTTAATTTTTCATATATTTACACGTGTAGATTCTAAAACAATGTTTTATAGGTACTTTACAAGAACTTACACATATAGATTCTCACTCAGTGATGTATTGTTAGCTTTCAAAAAATAACTCGTGGAGATTCTCAAGACAATGTTGTAAGGTTTTGTGTCAATAGATTCCAAAAAGTTGCACGGGTCCATTTTTAAATTGTTTCGTATAGTTAGATTTCAATAAGTTACACGTGTAGAAACTTACACAGTGTTGTATGTTTAGTTTTCATTAAGTTACACATGTAGATACTCACACAGCGTTGTGTCATTAGTTTTCAATTAGGTATATGTGTAGAATCTCAAGCAATGTAGTTTCGTTAGTTTTCAAGAAGCTACACAGTGTTTTATGGCTAGTTTCCAAGTAGTTATACTCATAGATTCTCACACAGTTTTGTATGGTTAGTCTTTAAGAAATTACACATGTAGATTCTCACACAGTATTGTATCAATATTTTAAAGAAGTTCGACGGGTACAATCTCAAACCGTGTTGTATCGTTAGTTTGCAATAAGGTACACGTGTAGATTGTCACACAGCATTGCAGCTTGAGTTTTCAATAAGTTACATGTGTAGAATTGCCCACAGCTTTGAGACGTTGGTTTTCAATAATTTACATGTGTAGATTCTCACACAGTGTTGTATATTTACTTTTCAATAATTTACAGCTGTAAATCATCACACAGCTTTGTGTTGTTAGTTTTCAAAATGGTACACGTTTAGAATTTCACACAGCGTTGTATTGTTAGTTTTCAAGAATTTTTGCATGTATCGTTACAGCATTGTATCGTTAGTTTTCAATAAGGTACATGTGTAGAATCTCACACAGCGTTGTATCATTAGTTTTCAATAATTTCGACATGTAGTTTCTCACACAGTGTAATATTGCTTGTTTTCAAGTAGTTACACTTATAAATTCTCACACATTAATGTAATGTTAGTTATCAACAAGGTACACATGTAGATTCTCACACAGCTTTGTATTATTTTTTATCAATAAGGTACAGTTGTTAATTATCACCCAGTGTTGTATCATTAGTTTTCAAATCGTTGCCCGTGAAGAATCGAACACAGTGTTATATTGTTAGTTTTCAATAGGTTAAACTACTTAGTTTTCAATGAGATACACATGTAAAACTTACAGTGTTGTATCTTTAGTTTTCAATAAGGTACACCTGTATATTCTCACACAGCGTTGTGTCGTTAGTTTTCAATAAAGTACATGTGTAGAATCTCACACAGTCTTGTATAGTTAATTTTTAATACGGTAAACTTGTAGATTATAACACAGCATTGTAGCGTTAATTTACAATAAGTTGCATATGTAGATTCTCACACACTATTTTATTGTTAGTTTTCAATATGTTGCACCTGTAAATTCACAGAGCTTCTATTGCAATTTTTCAATAAGTTACACTTGTTGAATCTCACAAAGGATTGTATAGTTAGTTTTCAATAAGGTACATGAGTAGAATCACACACAGCGTTAAATGGTAATTTTCAGGAAGTTACGCATATAGTTCCTCATACAGTGTTGTATTGATGGTTTTCAAAGCGTATTGCTTATAGTTTCTGACACAGAGTTGTTTCGTTAGTTTTCAAGAAGCTATGAATGTAGTTTCTCACACAGTTTTGTATCGATAATTTCCAAGAAGTTCCACATATAGTTTCTCACAAAAGTTTATAAGGCCAGTTTTGAAGAAGTAATATGTGTAGATACTCACACAGCATTGTATCGTTAGTTTTCAATAAATTACACGAGTAGATTATCACACAGTGTTGTGGCGTTAGTTTTCAATAATTTACACGTTTTAAATCGCACACAGTGTTGTGTTGTTAGTATCAATAATTTACACGTGTAAATACTCACACAGTGTTCGATCGTTAGTTTTCAATAAGTTACACTTGTAGATTCTCAAATAGCGTTGTATCATATGTTTTGAATAGGTAATCCTGTAGAATCTCACACCGTATTGTACCATTAGTTTTCAATCAGGTACAAGTGTAAAATCTCACACAACGTTATATCATTAGTTTTCAAGAATTTATGCATGTAGTTTCTCACACACTGTTGTATTGCTTCTTTTCAAGCAGTTACACTTATAGATTATCACACATTGTTGTATTGTTAGTTTTCAATAAGTTACACATGTAGTTCCTCACACAGTTTTGTATTGATTGTTTTCAAGAGGTATCATTACGATTTGCATACAGTGTTGTGTTGGTAGTTTTCAATAAGAAACCCATGTAGTTTCTCATACAGTTTGTATAGATAGCTTCCAAGAAATTACACATGTAGATCCTCACACAGTGTTGTATCGTTAGTTTTCAAGAAGATATAAGTGTAGTTCCTCGCCCAGTGTTGTATCGTTAGTTTTCAAGAAGTTACACATGTAGATTCTCACACAGTGTTGTGTCTTTTGGTTTCAAGAAACTACACATGTAGATTCTCCCACAGTATTGTGTCGATAGTTTCCAAGAAGTTATAAGGGTAGATTCTTAAATTGTGTTGTATTGTTAGTTTACAACAAGTAACACATGCAGTTACTTACACAGTGTTGTGTCTTTAGTTTTCCATAAGTTACACATGTAGTTTCTCACACATTGTTGTTATCGTTAGTTTTCAAAAGGTACACGTGTATATACTCATACAGCATTATATCATTAGTTTTCAATAAGGTACAACTGTAGATTCTCACACAGTGTTGTGTCGTTAGTTTTCAAGAAGCTACCCATATTGTTTCTCACACAGTGTAGTACCAGTAGTTTTCAAGTAGTTACACTTAAGGATTCTCACACAGTTTTGTATTGTTAGTTTTCACACAGTGTTGTATCGATATTTTCCAAGATGTTCCTCTGGTAGATTCTCAAACATTGTTGTATCTTTAGTTTTCAGTAAGTAAGATTCTTATAATAGCTTTGTATCATTTGTTTTCAATAAGGTATATGTGTACAATCTCACACAGCGTAGTATTGTTAGTTTTCAATGCGGTACATGTGTAGAGTCACACACATCGTTGTATCGTTTGTTTTCAATGTGCACAAGTTTTGAATCTCACACAGCATTGTACTGTTAGTTTTCAATATGGCACACGTGTAGTTTATCACACAGATTTGTAAGGTTTGTTTTCAATAAGTTGAACGTGTTGAATCTCACACAGTGTTGTACCTTCAGTTTTAAATAAGGTACACGTCTACAATCTCACACAGAATTGTATCTTAATTTTCAAGAAGTTACACACGTAGTTCCTCACACAGTGTTGTAATGATGGTTTTCAAGAAGTATCGCTTATGGATTCTCACACAGAATTGTTTCCTTAGTTTTCAAGGAATTATGCATGTAGTTTCTCACATAGTGTTGTATCGATAGTTTCCAAGAAGCTACACATGCAGTTTCTCACACAACGTTATAAGGCTAGTTTTGAAGAAGTTGCTTGTGTAGATTCTCAGACAGTGTTATATTGTTAGTTTTCCATAAGCTACACATGTAGTTTCTCACACAGAGTTGTTTTGTTAGTTTCCAATAAGGTACTCACGTATAATCTCACACAGCCTTTTATCATCAGATTTCAATAAGGTACACGGGTAGAGTCTCACACAGCGTTGTATTGTTAGTTTTTAATAAGGTACAAGTGTAGAATATCAAACAGCGGTGTATCGTTAGTTTTCAAGAATTTACTCATGCAGTTTCTCACACAGTGTTGTATTGCTTGTTTTCAAGTACTTACACTTATAGATTCTCACACATTGTTGTATGGTTCGTTATTAATAAGGTACACATCTAGAGTCTCACACAGTGTTTTATCGTTAGTTATTAATAAGGTACACGTGTAGATTCTCACACAGCATTGTATCGTTAGTTTTCAAGATGGTAGACTTGTAGTTTCTCACACAGTGTTGTATCTATAGTTTTCAAGAAGTTACACAGGTAGTTTCTCACATAAGGTTTTAAGGCGTGTGTGTGTGTGTGTGAACACATAGCCACGGAGTGAGGGAAATAGAGAGAGGAGAGACATAGAGAGATACAAGAGAGAAGGAGGGAGGGAGGGATGAAGGGAGCAACGGACAGAGGGAGGGATTAAAAACAAAGCCGATGTAATCAGAGGATAATCTTGGAAATAAACAACCAATGTGCCAAAGAGGAAAACCCAAAGGATAATCCATGGCCCGCTTATTTGCATAGGGATCTTTGTGGAAAAAAAGATGCCTAGGTACAACTAGCTTGTGGGAAGACCAGGGAGGAGCTTGGGCATTGGTGCTATGTCCTGAAAACCCACCAAGGAAAAGCTCTTGAATTAATGATGCTCATTCGATTAGCCTTGCTTGCCCTGTATCCACTGCACAAATTGTGGAAAGAGAAGGTATTTTATCCATTTCATCTTCACGCTGGGTGAGCTGGTAAAATAGATCCAACCTCCCTCTATACTGGACTTCCCACACACAAATACACATAGACACAAACACACACACACACACACACACACACACAGGGGCGTCCCCGTGCTCATGCATGCAGGCTCGCACAAACAGTGGTGAGCTTAGTATCCCCAGCAGGACTCATCGTTCACCGGGACCACTTGTAAGGAAGGCCATAGTCTGGCAGCCATAGGGCTCTTTTGGAGGAGGGGAGGATCATGATAGTTGGTGTTGGTGTGTGGAAGGGGGACTGGGGGATTATGGAGTGGG
>NW_024431178.1:0-26352 GCF_017639785.1 Mesocricetus auratus
ATAATTAATGGGAAAAGAAACCATGAATTTGAAAGAGAGCTAGGAAGGGCACATGAAAGGATTTGGAAGGGGGAATGGGAAGAAAAAATGATGTAGTAATGTCTTGAAAATAGAAGAAAAATAAAATAAAACATGCTTTATCAGCTTTTATAGTATTAGGAAACAGTAGGGATATTGATTACTCTTGTTTTATATTAAGGGTTGTAAGTAGAAAGAATGAGAACACAAAATATTCTAAATACTCGTTTTGTACCTTTAGATCCTTTTCAATTCCATGTAAATTTCATTGAGTTTGCCTCTATCTAAAGCCTCTTGAACTTAATGATCTTCATGGTGTTCAACAGATGAAACAACTACAGTCACAATGTCAGCCTAGTGATGTTTTATCTTAATGCTTATTGGCATAGTTACCACCCTTCTTTCTTTGTATTAATTCTACTTGCACTGGGACCAAGGAGATAGAAGGGAATCATGCTGAAGAGACAGACTGCCCACATAGTTGTCATTTCTGTTCAAATTATGTAGAGCAAACTAAGCCATGTATTTAAACATTTGATAAATGCAGTGGAGGCTGTGCTTCTCCGTGGCACAGTCAAATCCCCAATGGAAGGGACCACATACAAAACAGTAGCCAAATTTTGTTTTGATTTTTATATTCACTCATTTATTCATATGTGTGTGTGTGTGTGTTGTAAGCATGTGGGCATTTTATGTGTGTAATACATGTGTGTAGTTGTATGTACCATGTATGCCTATGTATGGAAGTCAGATAGAAATCAGCATTGATGTCATCCTTGGGTCTCTTGTTGAATGCGTACCTCACCATTTCAGCCAGACTGGCTAGCCAGAAAGTGCTAGGAACCTTTCTGCCTCTGTCTTCCCAATAATGGGATTGCAAGTAAGAAAATAAGTGCCACTATGCCCATATTTAAGTGAATTCTTAACGTTTTGTCTTTATTCTTGTATAACTGAACCATCTTCACATCTTGCCAATTTTTATTTTAATAAATGCAGTCTACTGCAGGGACTATCACTTGATAAGTGAAATTATTCAGAACAATAGTCAGTAGTTCTCATTTTATTAATGATCACATTCACATTAATACCTGAGTCAAATCTACCCATTATATTTATTTAATTAATAACTACCTACCTTAAATTTCTTTTCGAGAGCTACTTGGTGAGTCCACACATGAAATACTGCTTTCGATTGTATGAACACTTCCTACAATTTGAAAATAGTTGGCACATTACAAGATATTTTTGTTGACTGAGGTCCATTTCTCTCATTATTCCTGGAAAATGGTTAACCATGTAGGATATGTTTCATTGCATTTTCAAATTTATTTTACTTTTTCATGTTTGAAATCTCCAAAGAACTCTAGATTGCTTAAAGTAGTGGTCAGCGTTCTTGATTTTTTCTCTAGTACTTCCATAGAGGGTTAAATAACCGAGAATTGTGGTTAGTTGGTTTGATATTTCCAACTGTCTTTTGAAATGATGTCTGTTACATTTTCCATTCTGCCCCCAAATCACTTAGGTCCAAGTGAAAACAACTTTTGTAAAATCCCATAAGATTATTTAATTCTCTTTGTGAGCTCACTAATGCTGTATTGCTTTGTTTTTTAATAAATCCCATTGCAAGATGACTTCTTGGTCAATTTCCAGTTCCCTACAATACTTGTTTAGTCTACAGTTTCTAAATGACTAATGGTTCAGCAAGGTCACTCCTTTATTTTTGAAATTGCCTCCTAGGGAACTCAGAAAGAAACTTACTTAATCTTCAGTAATTCAAAAGCCTGGATTCTGCCCTAGATTTAGTAAGTGATATTTTATTATAAAGCACTTCTGACAGACTTAATTGCTGGTCATTTTCCATCCCATCATAAAATAGCTCATGCATGTTGGCATATACCATAGGAGAACTCAAACAGAAAGAATTTGTTAACAAATTTGATGACAGAGATGTGTTCATTTTTTGACTCTCCTCTAGAAATTTATGTGATGTATCTTAGGAGCAAAAAGTAAAATTTAAACTATAGACTTGCATATATCTTTAGGAGGAGCAAACTTATAATTTAGTAAGAGTGAAACTGTGAGAAGAAAAGAAGGTAATTGTTTTCCAATGACTAGAGAGGGTATTGCCCTTCCGTTGGTTGTGTTTGTAAGTAGGACATTGTCCTTGTAAATAGGACAGCATTTTTCGTCAGTATCAGTGAAAATAGCTTTCTAAGTGTGTCTCCTGACAATCAACTAGGAAATTCATATTTATAAATAATATAAACAGTTCTTAAGAAATTTATAATTTTTCTGAAAGTGTTATATGAAGTGCTATTTTGTTACTTAAGATCCCTCACGTGTGATACATTTTTATTTGATTTTTGGGTAAGGATAGTCTTATAACTATTTGTAATGACTCACTGTATATTTGTATACAAACGTGTGTTTCTATGCATATGTTTAGTACGTTGTCAGTTTGAAGGGAGTTGTTATAGAGCATAGGCCATAATCATTAAGATTATGTGGATAAACAGATGGAAAAATATGTAGTACATATGTCCATATTATTTGCATTTAACTGGCATGTAGTGCCAGAAACAGTGCCATTTTCAGTACATTTATTTAAAGAGTATTTGTTTCCTCACATTCTCTCAAGTCAACATATTAAATAAGATGTAGAAAAAGGATAGTGACAATTTGTATTATATTTACTTACACATATTTTTGTATATGTGCAGGCTTCTACCTATGAATATGGCTAACAAGTCTGTTGTGACTGAATTTGTTTTGCTGGGACTCTCTAACTCCTGGGAACTGCGGATATTTTTCTTTATAGTGTTTTCCCTCTTTTATGTGGCAACAATGGTGAGTAATGGCATCATACTTGTCGTTGTCATATCCGACTCTCACCTGCACTCTGCTATGTATTTCCTGCTTAGCAACCTTTCTATTATTGATATGTCTCTTGCTTCTTTTGCCACTCCCAAGATGATCATAGACTATCTCACTGACCATAAAACAATCTCTTTTGGTGGATGCATCTCCCAGATATTCTTCCTCCACTTGTTCACTGGCACTGAGATAATTTTACTAATGGCTATGTCTTTTGACAGGTACATTGCAATTTGTAAACCTCTGCGCTATGCTTCCATCATTAGTACCCAGGTATGTGTTGCATTTGTGTTGTCTTCATGGATTGTGGGAGTCATGCACTCAATGAGCCAGGTCATATTTGCCCTGACATTACCATTCTGTGGTCCCAACCAGATAGACAGCTTTTTCTGTGACCTTCCTGTGGTATTCCAGTTGGCTTGTGTGGATACTTATGTTCTTGGTCTCTTTATGATTTCAACAAGTGGCATTATTGCATTGTCTTGCTTTATTCTCTTATTTAATTCATATGTTATTGTGCTGGTTACAATAAAGCATCATTCTTCCAGAGGATCATCGAAGGCCCTTTCCACCTGTACAGCCCATTTCATTGTTGTCTTCATGTTCTTTGGACCATGTATCTTCATCTATATGTGGCCACAAAACAGCTTTGTGATAGAAAAGATCCTGTCTGTTTTTTATACCATCTTCACTCCCATTCTGAACCCAGTAATATATACTTTGAGAAATCAAGAAGTAAATTCAGCATGAGGAAACTAAGAAGTAAGTTTCTAAATTTCAGTATAGAAACTCCTTCCCATTCTTTTTAGTTTCAGTTTCTTCATTATTAAGTGTAACAGATTTTATGAAACAACAAAATTGTGTGATGATTGTAGAAAAAATACATCTGAATCTTTAAAAGGAAGTTAATGGAAATAATTATTTCCAGAAAAAAATTCCCCAAAATATCAGGATTTTCTCTTTAGTTAGGATGTTGAATAATCAAGTCAATAGAAAAAAAGGACCAAGTAATAATTACAGCTTAAAGAGGAATGAAGTGATTAAATAATGACAGTTATGAACGTGCAGAAACTCATATACCCCTACAACATGACAAAGGAGCAAGATTTCTGTGATCCTTAGGATTATGCACTGTGGTAGAAAATGAATGTCTATCTCCAAATGACCATTTTTCCACATCCTTGAGCCATTTCTACTTCACATTTAAACCAATTTGTACCTTCTGGAATTAGAGAATCCTGGTGTATGCAATTATGAAAATGTGGATGGGGCGTAAAGAAACGATGCGAAGTGATTCTCCACCAGCCACACTAGTTAAGGAGCTTATCAGTGTCTGACCCTTACACTCACCCTCCTCATTAATCATCACAGTGGCACCACTTCCATGCCTCCTTCTGCCAGTGGGGTTTATGGGCCAGTGCAACAATCCTGAAATTCAGTGTCAGGAGGTGAGTTGCAAAGCTGATGGTTTGTGTTTCAGCAGGTCCATGGAAGTTGTCATTAGAATTAAGCTAAGAAAGACAGCTCATGATAACAATCAATCTCATGATAAGTGAAGCTTAATTCTAAATCATTATTTATTTTTGTTTTTTAGACAGGATCTTTCTATGAATCTCTTACTGTCCTGGGGCTGTAGACCAAGCTGGCCTCAAACTTACAAAGATCCACCTACCTCTGCCTCCCAAGTGCTGGGATTAAAGGTGTGTGCCACCACGGCACATCTTTTTTTTTGTTTGTTTGTTTGTTTGTTTTTTCTCTGTGGCTTTGGAGGCTATCCTGGAACTCACTTGGTAGTCCAGGCTGGTCTCGAACTCACAGAGATCCACCTGCCTCTGCCTCCCGAGTGCTGGGATTAAAGGCGTGCGCCACCAACGCCCGGCTACCACTGCACATCTTAAACCTAAACCATTATAATGATTTACTGTTTGGTTAAAGAGTTATTTTAGTTTAATATTTGGGAAAAATAAATTTCCGTTTAGTACTACATTTTTCATTTAATGAGCATGATATTAAATGCAAGTTTTGCTAAGTGTTTTAAGCATTATCCTTTTTTGTACACTAAAAATGACCATCATTCAGCTGACAGAAATTCAAATTGCAAGGACTTGAAGTTGTAAAATCTTGTGATTCTGTTTATTGTACTTTGTAAATGATCTTTTACAAATAATAGCAAACATTGAGTAATTCACTATTGTTTCAAATTTACTAAATAGTATTTGCAAATGTGATATCAAATACAGTTTCCCAACTGTAGTTATCAAAAGTAGGATATGTAGCAAATAAGTATTTGTGCATATTTGGTTGTTTTCATTTATTGGAATTATTGAGCAAATGAAGGGAGCTACAAAAATTATTTATGAATTTAAGTATTATATATGAGAGATGAATCAAGGATAAGACATCTCTAACTTTTCAGTTTAAGCCAAATTTAAGAAGGATATACTGCTTTTCAAATTTGTGTTTTATTCATTAAATATCCTAAACAAACAGGAGAACAGGCTTATTTTAAAAGTGTGAAAAATTGTATTTAAGATTTAAGTCAAGTTTGAAAATAAAAATAAAGACATTGATGATATTAAGGTAAGGAGACAACACACTATACAAGTGACAGAAGTGCATAATTCAGGTTGAAATGGGTAAGTTTAGTTTGTGTTCTCTTTGTCATAGTTCCATTCAATGATCTGATTTATTTAAACTACTTTAGATAATATTTTTACTAGCATTCCCAATAATTACTCCATATGATAGCTATTTGTTCAAGGAATCTTTTAAAAAATGAACTATTTTTCACAATGTTAAATATTCCTCATTTGTCAAAACATTACCGAAATGGAGAAACTATAAAAATGTAATTATGAAAATACATTAAATTTTGTTATAGCTAACCTGAAGTTTGAAACTTTGAGAAAAAAGGAGAATCTTCCCGTTAGAAATAGTAAACTAGTGTTCAGAGTAGATGTAAATGTAAACAGGAAGGAAGTAATAACATCGAGAAAACAGCAACAACAACACGAATTTGGAAAAGAGGGTTACACGGGAGGACTTGGAGGGAGAAAACGGGAGGGGGAACTGATGTAATTATATGATAATCACAAAATTAGAGAAATTATAAAAAGTGGAATGTTTTGGAAGGGATATTTTCAATATTCAGTGATTACAATGAGAATTCTCAAACTGCAAAGCATATGCTCAAAGCCCTCAGGAAAGTAATTGGTCAGGAGATGGCTTTACAGTGCAAGTCAGTAATGTGATTCAGATTCAGATATCTGGAACACCGCCACAGGCAAAGAGAATCTCAGAAAGTATGTGTCATGCATGAAAGTAACAAAATACTAGAGAATTTAGACAGGAAAAAAGGAGGGAAGAGAAGGCAAATGGGGAAGGAAAGACGGATGGAGGGAGGGAGAAAGGGGCCAGAAATGAAAGTCTCATGGTTGAGGGAGGGATGGAGAGAAAAGGAAGAGATACTAAAAATCGCAGTAACAGGGTTATTTGTAGCCCAACACGATGCGAATCTTCAAGTATGTATGTCATGCAGATACCAAGAAAATCCTCTCTTCCTCTTGGCAGTCTGCCACTACAAATGTTATATTTAATGCATTTCTTTATGGAACGTGTACGCACGTGCGTGCGTGCATGCGTGCGTGTGTGCGTGCGTGCGTGTGTGTGTGTGTGTTTGTGTAAGGCAGAGGGAAACTCTCAGCAGTTAATTCTGTCCTGTAATCTTGTGGTGGTTTTATAAAAACAAAAAAAAAAGACTCAAAATGCTCCTCCCCTTTTTCTGAGAAGGAAGTACCAGTGTCCAAGGAGTATAAGCTGGGATCAGTTTAAAGACTTAGGCTTTATGCTGGCCTGACCCCCATCACCCGGTAGAATGCAGTCAGGCAGTACTCTTGCCAGCCCAGTGTTCCATGACTGCTGCTGCTACATCACGACATAGTCTGAAACCTGGTAAAAAGGACCCCTTAAAATAAAAACTTTTTCCCGCTGATCCGCTGAAGGGGCAGACAGGACTTTTCCTGCCTCCCTCTTCTCTTTCTGTCCTTCTTTTCTCTTCCCCTCTTCCCTTTCTAACAAAACTTCTCTCTTAAACTCTGTCTGCCTGGCATGTTTGTCCTTCTCCCGCTGTGGAATCCGCCAAAGTCCCCACATAATTTATTCCTAAAAGTCTGTCCTCAAAACTCTTTTAGGAACACAAGTGAAACAATTTTATATAACTTAAAAGTCTTTTTATATTACTTGTAATAATGCAATGCCTATAAGATAAGAGATGGTACCATGCAGCTCTTATAAGACATGGCTATGCTTGACCTGGAACTCACATAGGAGCCAAGCCAAGCTAAGCCTTCGTGTGCTAATGACTAACCCCAAAGTGGCGTTGGTATACTAGTGAACCACGCTTGTGAACACTGATAGCACAAAGCTACTTCTCAGTGAAATGATACAAAAACCGGGACTTGGAAAACGTTCTCTAGGATCTCACTGGGGTGTTCCCAAAGATTCTGATTCTCTAGCAAGGGGGCCTGAGTTTGGCTTCTGTGGGTAGCCCTGGCTTCAGTGACTGTTGAAATTCTGCCACTGTTGCTGGATTCGCCCATGCCTGCCTGTCAGCAATAGCCAAAAGTCAAGGACCTACTGGACTTCCGTCAGTGCCATCCACCAGCCTGCCACACCTAAAGGCTTTCAGGGCAGACATGTGTTGAGCCTCCAAGCTTTTGGAGAAAATTCCGCAGTGGAACCCTGCAGTGGCATTTTCCGTCCAATTAACTATTCTATGCTTGGTGAGATGTCTGATTAACTTTTATATAAGTGTGATATTATAATGAATATCTGTGTGAGTGAACTGAACATATCCAAAAGACCTATCTTGTGTGAACATCCTAACTGCCGCAGGCAACCAGCCACCCTCTCCACAAAATTCCTCTGGCTAAAGGAGAAGTCTTTAACCAAGAACCAGAAATCTTGTTTGAGCTGTAACGAGAGTCACTGGTTTTCACGAAGAAAGAATTAGCAGTAAATGCTTGAAGCTGCCAGCATTAAGACAGACTAGTAGCCAGCTTCCTGACAGTACTGCCCATCAGTACTGGAGACAAAGGATCACCCAGAATAATAACCTCAGCCCAGTCCACAAACCACACCCTTTTCATGTGACCAAAACAAGACAGGGTCAACAGGGAAAGCCACATACGGTAAAGGTTTGCCCTCAGTGGAAGATAGCAGTTCAGGCTGCTGGGGAAGGAAAAGAGCCGTGTCCTATAGGCAGGCTCTGAGCTGCATATACCGTCATTGAGGACAGGAAAACAGACCTCTTTACCTTTCTTTTTCACTTAATTTTGCTATTTTTATTGTCTGACTAAAATGCTAGTTCATATCTTTCTTTCCTATTTTCTCCCTTTACTGATGATAGACATTTATGGAAATGACATAAACAAACTGATTGAATCAGAACAATCCAAACATGATATATGTGTATATACAATATATTAGTACACATATAAAACATTTTATTCCTGTTTGCTTGCCCTCAGCTTTTTTATTTTTATTATTTATTTTTAAATTTAAATTTAAATTAGAAACAAGGTTGCTTAACAAGTCAGTCTCAGGTCCCTCTCCGTTTCTCTCCCCTCCTCCCGTGCCCTCCCATCAACCCCCCCCCAATATCCCTTCATTTCCCCAGGGAGGGTGAGGCCCTCCATGGGGGTGTCCATAGTCTGTCATTTCATATAGGGCAGGGCTTAGACCCTTCCCCAAAAGTTCAGGGTGAGAGTGCACCTCACATTGTTGGATGGGAGTCCAAAGTCCGTGTGTATACTCGGGATGGGTACTGATCTACTACCCAAGGCTCAATAGATTACCTAGGCCTCCTCACTGACACTCACATTCAGGGGGTCTTGATCAGTCCCATGCTGGATTCTCAGGCATCAGCCTGGGATTCAAGAGTTAACCCTTGCCGTGTCAGCTGTTTCTGGGGGTTAAGCCAGCCCAGTCTTAACCCCTTTGGTCATCAGTCCTCTCTCTCTTTTACTGGCTTTCTTGAGTTTAGCTCAGTGCTTAGCCGTGGGAGTCTGCCTCTTCTTCCATCAGCCACTGAATGAAGTTTCTGTTTCCCAGACTCTCTGGCCATGGGATTATAGGCTGGCAGTCCTCATCTCTGTCTAAAATTCATATATGAGAGAGTATATGCCATGTTTGCCTTTTTGTGACAGGGTTACCTCTCTCAGGGTAGTTTCATCTAGTTCCATCCATTTGCCTGAGGATTTCAAGATTCCACTGTTTTTTCCTCTGAGTAGTACATCATTGTGTAAATGCACCACATTTTCTCTTTCCACTCTTCAGTTGAATGGCATCTAAGTTGCTTCCAGGTTCTGGCTATTACAAATAATGCTGCTATGAACATAGTGCAGCAGATGTCCTTGTTGTATAAATTCATATCTTTTGGGTATATGCCTAAGAGTAGGTTTGTTGTGTCTTGTAGTAGGTTTATCCCCATTTTTCTGAGGAATCTCCATACTGATTTCCAAAGTGGCTGTATGAGTTGGCACTCCCACCAGCAATGGAGGAGTGTTCCCCTTTACCACATCCTGTCCAGTTTAACCATCATTGGTGTTTTTGATTTTAGCCATTCTGATAGGACTAAGATGGTATCTCAGAGTTGTTTTGATATGCATTTCCTTGATGGCTAAGGATGGTGAACACTTTCTTAAGTGTCTATCAGCCATTTCAGACTCCTTTATTGAGAATTCTCTATTTAGTTTTGTACCCCACATTTTAATTGGGTCTTCTGGTGTTTTGGAGACTTGATTCTTGAGTTCTTTGTAAATTGTGGAGATCAGCCCTCTGTCAGATGTGGGGTTAGTGAATATCTTTTTCCATTATGTGGGCTGTCTTTTTGACTTGTTTACTGTGTTCTTTTCCTTACAGAAGCTTCTCAGTTTCAGAAGGTCCCATTTATTAATTGTCGATCTCAGTGTCTGTAATACTGGTGTTATGTTGAGGAAGCAGTTTCCTGTACCAATTCGTTCAAGGGTACCTTCCACTTTCTCTTCTAAGAGGTTCAGTATGGCTGGATTTATGTTGAGGTCTTTGATCCATTTGGACTTAAGTTTTTTGCATGGTGTTAGACATGGATCTATCTGCAGTCTTCTACATACCAGCATCCAATTATGCCAGCACCATTTGTTGAAGAGACTTTCTTTTTCCATTGTATAATTTTAGCTCCTTTGTCAAAAATCAAGTGTTCATACGTGTATGGGTTAATATAGGGATGTTCAATTTGATTCCATTGGTCTACCTGTTTATTTTTTGTGCCAAGACAAAGCTGCTTTCAGGACTATAGCTATAGACAAGTGCTTGAAGTCAGGGATGGTGTGGCCTTCGGAAGTTTCTTTATTGTACAGTGTTGTTTTGGCTATCCTGTGTCTTTTGTTTTTCTATAGAAAGTTGATTATTGTTCTTTCAATGTTTGTGAAGAATTGTATTGGGATTTTGATGGGGATTGCATTGAATCTGTAGATTATTTTTGGCAAGATTGCCATTTTACTATGTTGAAACTACCTATCCAAGAGCATGGGAGATTTTTCCATTTTCTGGTATCTTCTTTCTTTAAAGACTCAAAATTCTTGCTAAACTGGTCTTTCACTTGTTTGGTTAGTGTTACCCCAAGATATATTATGTTGTGTGTTCCTATTGTAAAGGGTGATGTTTCTCTGATTTCTTTCTCAGCTCATTTATTGTCTGTATATTGTGGGCTACTGATTTTTTGAGTTAATCTTGTATCCTGCCATTTTGCTGAAGATGTTTATCAGTTGTAGGAGTTCCCTGGTAGAGTTTTTTGGGTCACTATCATATCATCTGCAAATAGTGAAAGTTTGACCTCTTCCTTTCCAATTTGTATTCCCTTAATCTCCTTTTGTTGTCTCATTGCTCTAGCCAGAACTTCAAGTACAATATTGAAGAGATATAGAGACAGTGGACAGACTTGCCTGGTTCCTGATTTTAGAGGAATTGTGTTGAATTTCTCTCCATTTAGTTTGATGTTGGGTGTTGGTTTATTGCATATTACTTTTATTTTGTTCAGGTATATTCCTTTTATCCCTGATCTCTCTAGGACCTATATCATGAATGGGTGTTGGATTTTATCAAAGTATTTTTCAGCATCTACTGATATGATCATGTAGTTTTTCTTTTTAGTTTGCTTATATGGTAGATTGTGTTGATGGATTTTTGTTTGTTGAACCATCCCTGCCTCCCTGGGATGAGGCCTACTTGATCATGGTGACTGATTTTTCTGATGTGTTCTTGGATTCAATTTGCCCATTATTTTATTGAGTATTTTTGCATCAGTGTTCATGACGGACATTAGTCTGTAGTTCTCTTCATTGTGTCTTTTTGTGGCTTGGGTACCAAGGTAATGGCAGCCTTGTAAAAAGATTTTTGGCAATGAACCTCCTCTTCTATTGTGTGGAATACTTTGAGGAGTATTGGTATTTGTTCTTCTTTGAATTTCTGGTAGAATTTTGTAGTGAAGCAATCTGGTCCTGGGCTTCTTTGCTTGGTAACTTGATGACTGCTTCTATTTCACTAGGGTTTATAGGTCTGTTTATATTGCTTTTCTGTTCTTGATTTAATTTTGGTAAGTGATATCTATCCAGAAAATTGTCCATTTCCTTTAAATTTTCATATTTGTTGGAGTACAGGTTTTCAAATATGACCTGATTATTCTCTGGATTTTCTCAGTTGTCTGTTGTCATGTCCCACTTTTAATTTCTGATTTTATTAATGTTCATGTTCTTTCTTTGCCTTTTGGTTAGTTTAGATAAATGTTTGTCTATGTTGTTGATTTTTTTCAAAGAACCAACTCTTTGTTACATTGATTCTTTGTATTGTTTTCTTTGTTTCTACTTTATTGATTTCATCCCTTAATTTGATTTTTTCCTGGTGTCTATTCCTCCAGGATGAATTTGCTTCTTTTTTTTCCTAGAACTTTCAGTTGTTCTTTTAATTCTCTAGTGTGACTATTCTCCAGTTTCTTCATGTGGGCACTTAATGCTATGAACTTTCCTCTCAGCACTGCTTTCAAAGTTTCCCATGAATTTGGTTATGTTGTTTCTTCATTCTCATTGAAATCTAGGAAGTCTTTATTTTATTTGATTTTTTTGTTATTTCTTCCTTGACCCAGGAATGGTGCAATTGTGCATTGTTCAATTTCCATGAGTTTGTAGTGTTTCTGCAATTTGTGTTGTTGTTGAATTCTAACTTTAAAATATGGAGGTCTGATAAGATACAGGGATTTATTCCATTTTTTTGTACCTGTTGAGGTTTACTATGTTGCTGAGTATGTGGTCAATTTTAGAGAATGTCCCATGTGGCGCTGAGAAGAAGGTGTGTTCTTTTGTGTTTGGATGGAATGCTCTATAGATATCTATTAAATCCAATTGGGTCATATCTTAAGTTAGTTCCTTTGTTTCTTTATTAAGTTAATGTCTGGTAGTCCTGTCTAGTGGTGAGAGTGGGGTGTTGAAGTCTCCAAGTATAACTGTGCGAGGTCTTATGTGTGATTTGAGTTTTAGTAATGTTTCTTTTACAAACATGGGTGCCTTTGAGCTGCCAGTGTGTTCACAGCTACAGTGCTACCATACTTCACAGTGTCCCGAGGCTAAGGGCTGAGGTTGAAAATAAAGACAAAGACAGAGGCTCATTCTTACAAGGAGATTGGCATTTATTTTTCAAGAGTGGAGCCTTATATACCAAAGGCAGGCATGGGGGTCTGTTGACTGCTTGTTACTAGGAGCTTCTGGGACAACATACTTTAGCACGTTGAATCTGACCCATTAATAAGGCCAATTCGTGTAGGTGGGGCTTGAAGACCTTGAAGACCTTGCGAGGCGTCACTGCTTCTCAACTATAATACCATCCATGTCCAAGAGTCTAGAAACATCAGTTTTCTCAGGAGTAATAGGTATGGAAAGAGAAGCCAAAAGGCCTCTAGTAGACATTTTTGCATCTCATCTTGTGTAAGATTCTTTCTCATTTCCCTAGATAGATGACAAAGACAATGAAGAGTAGATGCTTGTAACAGAGCATTTCCAAATTTCCAAAACACTGTTGAGACTTTGTTATTATAATTTACCAGCAACTGAGGCTTAGGTGGTTTTATAGACAAGGAAAATAGCCCATGAATATCTTCCATGGCTTTGAAGGCTTCCTGCCATAGTTCCATGTTGATAGCATTGTCCAACTGAACAAGTCTAGTTTCCAAATGCATGGACTGGTTCCCTGGATTATTAAGTTTAATTGTCATGCTTTGGTTATGGCAGCACTGAATCTGAGATAAGTGCATTCACAAGTTACCACAGAACTTGTGGAAATCAGCCTTTTGAGTATCCTGGAAGCAGAATTTGAGAGCTTGCTGGGCAATGTCATGGTAAAGGTGCTCTACTCTAGAATTGTTTCAAAGAAGGTTCAAACCCTTCCTGTATGATCCCCATAGGAGCTTGACCCAGGGAGTCAGTAGCAATCTGTCAGTGTGATCCTGAGTGTCTTCCCTGCTTACTGCACTTACGAGAACACTCTCAGGCGTCTGAATGTTATCTAGATATTCTATATCTAACACTGTTTTTTGGGACTCTTCTTTAGCAGCTTCGGGTTTTTCCTCTACTAATTTCAAGTATTCCCTAACAACATCTTCTAAAGATTTAATGTTTACCTGCTGACAAATGTTCTTATATTGATAGAAACCTTCCTTAGCCAAGTGGCTCTTACGAAGATCCATACAGAGTTCCAAGTATTTCAACATAATTGGCTCATGTATCTTTTGCCATGTTCTGTGTTTCTTACTTTTCTTACATCATAAAGAACATCCAGGGAAGGTTGCTTTTTGCCAACCTCAAGAAATTCATTGGCATGCTTGAAGGCATTTTCCAGCCTCTGGAAATAGGCCTGCATCTTGGCAGTAAGCTCGGTTCACTCGGTGTCAACGAACTCCCTAGTGGACAGAATCTGGGGAGGAGATGGATGGGGGCCTAGCGCCAGCTTCCACACACCTCACCAGCAGACACCCATGCCCAGCCAGTCAGAACATATGTTTTCAATATAGCAACACAAATTTTTTCGAGAAAGAAATAATGGACCTATTCCCATTAATAAAATTTCAATAAATAATAAATAAAATAAAACAAAACCTGCTGAGAATAAACTTAAGTAAGCAAAGGAAATAACTATTATAAAGAAACACGTCATGAGGAAGAAAGGAGTTAAATAGAACAGGACAAAAGACAAAGAGCTTCCTGTGTTCTTGAGTTAAAATTTCCATTAAGTTCCAAGTGATTTGGAAAACTTACTGGGGATATTTCAAAGTATATTACAGATCCATAGCAACAAGCAGCACATTTCAACATCAAAGTGAATCAAACAAATCAATAGAACATGATAATCTGGACGAAAAATCAGGTGTATACCATGAACTTATTCTTGAGAGAATTGCTAAATCTCTACAGTGACAAAAACTATCTAAAACCAACAGCGGAAAAGCAAAGCAAAACAAAACAAAACCTTTGTTCTTGGAGACTCTATGGCACTGGAGATGGCTCAGCCTTTAAGATCAAAGGCTGCTGTTTCAGAGGGTTTGGGTCTGTTTTCAGCACTTTTTCCCAGTGTCTTTCAATCACCTATAACTCCCGTTCTAGTGAACTCGACTGTCGTACTTTTAACATTATTTAAGATATGAAATTTGCCTAGGTTCCTGTCAACAGATGAAAAGAAATATGAGATGTGTACCTAAAAGGAGTGAAATTCTATTGTTGCAGGAAAGTGAATGGAAATTTAGGAAGTAATACTAGTCAAAATAAGCCAGGCACCGAAAGACACATGTCAAATATTTTCTGTAATAAGGTGCATTGGGAAGGAGATAAGAGATGGGAGAGTAGGGCATTGAAAGTAGGGGGGATTGTTAAAGTCAAGAAAGAAGGAGAAAATAATCATTTTAATGTGCAACTTTATGTAAAAGTTTATTTATTCATTTCATATTGTTAATATCTACAAAAATTGAGAAAGTTGACAAACTCACTTGTTATTTCTGCATATATTTATGACCTTCTCAGAACATAAGTAACCTACCCACACATTAAAGTATGCACACACACTCTAAGCATGATCTTAGGGTAATTTGGAAACATCTATTAATGGATATTTGTGATCTTTTTGTCATGCGTGATGTTGAAGGAAATTATGAATATATTCTTAATTAACAATTGCTTAATAATGCCTCTGGACAACATTTGGTTGATACATATTCATAATTTTTCTTCTTCAAAATAGCAAAAATTGGAAAAAATTCATATGTCTATTGGTCACAAATGGACACCTAAACTGTATCCTGATATAAGGAAACCCTAGAGCTTCAACACAGATATACTGATAATATCTGTATTATTGCTAATGGCTGTTCAAAAAATTACTTAGTGGGAAACAATAAGTTACTAAAGATAGATGCTGATTCTGCTTATGAAAAGTTAAATATGAAAATACACACTGTGTATTCCAGTTTGGACACATTTGGTAACAGTACTATCAACAAAATATATAAGTATTAAAACAAGCTGAGGTTATGGGTTAAGGATATAAAATTGTATTCCTCACTTATCCCATCCTTTTGTGTCACCCTCCAATATCTGGAGGAGCTCTCTACCTAGAAACCCACTGGCTATGCCAGTCAGGGAATTAGGTAGATGACATTCACCATCCTTCTTGTCCTTCAATGCATTTCCCCAGTCTCATACCACCTTCAGGGGCCCGTCCTTTCTCTCTGACTCCATTCCTTGGGGAATATAAGATACTCCTGGCAGACACAGCTATCCTTCTTCCAGTGGATCCTAACAGCCCCATGTCTAACCCTATCCCCATTTCTTCCTGTTAGTCCATAGTATCTAGAAACACTTCTACCCAGAACCCCCAGTGGCTGCACATAGAATGGACTTAGAAGATGTCCTTCACTGTCACAGAGGCAGCCGAACAGCTTGCAGGCTGCTCTGACTCCCCACCCAAGGGACTGGGAGGGGCTCCATGGTTCTCCAGGGCTGCCTCTTTCCCTCCCTTCTTTATAGAAGAGGCACAAATAGGGCCAAGAAAAGAAATACTTGCCCTGAAGAATTAAAACCCAGGAGACCTCATCCAACTCAAAAACAATAAAGGAATCGGGAGAGGTCCAAGACCTATAAAAAAAAAAGAAGATGTCCTTGCCAAGCGACACCCAGCCACCACGTTGTTATCCTTAGATCTAGGGAAAGCAACAGGAATCAATTAAAGTAGCACATTCACAATAAAGACAAGATGGGGGAGGTGAGAAAGAACTAGGTGGTGGGTAGGGGTTGAAGAGGATGGACGGGCAGAGTAAGGCTGGGATGGTGGGGATTGGAGTGGAGAAGGTGGAGATTAGTTAAATTAAGGCCGAGAGTGGGGCATAAAGATGGTTACACGGAGGGAGGAGGGATTTTGTCTTCTAGGAGTCCTACAGAATAAGTTCCAGAGGGAGCTCTTGGGTCTCTGCTACAGGTCCTCAAAGGGCCTGCCTGCTGATAATCAGGGCTTGGACATCTTTCCCATTTCAGACAGCGCAAATCTTCATCCAGTGGAATGGTTTGGAAGTTGCTTCAACCTAAGGCAAGATTTATCCAATCTGATATGGGTGGCTTGCTAACCTTTTTTACTTATGCTGTCCATCCATTCATTTACCCAAATTATAAGATAAACCAATTAACACAGAACATAGAAAGTATAAGAGATGAAAAAAACAAAAATGAAGTCAAAGCCAAGATGTACAAAGACAAGACAAATAAGACACAAAATCAGACCAAGAACCTCAGGTGGGCAAATGCAACATCTCAAAATTTGCCCTGAACAGGAGGGTATTGGCTCTCATCAAAACCCTCTTCATCTTAGATCAGGATCCATACAGAAGCAGATATCACAGAAAATTACCATGACCAATCAGTGCAGGCCTCTGTGGAGTCTTTTCTTAGCATGGCAGTTCACTCTGATAATCCATGAAACCAAAAGCTTAGAGACTTGGAATGTCTCAAGATGCATACCTTCTGAGGCAGGCCTTCAGCCCCCAAATCCTGGAGTGAAGGTTTGACTTTAGAGTTAGAATGAGTGGTCTTATTGCTCTGGGGCCTCCAGAAAATATCAATCCTACCAGGTGAGAATAAGACCACTACCACAGTTTTTGAGCCATATTTTATTTTATTCAGGTGCATCAGAGAGGTAGTCAATAACTACCTCCCAAGTCGTGTTAGAGGGAGGAGTTATGAGTCTGTTTCTCAAAGCCCTTAAAGAGTAATATCATGAGTAGTTGTAAAACAGGTTTACTGAAGTGAGACAATGCAGCAACTGGGAAGTACAGAAAAAATATTAAAACAAGACAAAACAAATAAAAAACTCATCATCAAGTAGTCACCACAGAAGCCTGGAAGGAATCCACAGCATTCTATTTTCTGTGGAAGCATAAACAAAAACTCTTTTCCCAAGTAACCAGTCCTTACATTTAAAGTTAGAAGTCAAAGCATTTTTGAAATATATAAGTTGGATTAATTCAGCAGCATTTATAATCAAGTATATTTCAGCAGTTGATCCTTCCTTAGCCACTGAACAACTGAAAAACAATAGTATACAGTATCCAGACTTTCTGTGTATTTTCCATCTTTACATGGATTATATTACTCTATTTCTTTTTACTTTTATTTATTTATTTCTCTGAGACAGGGTTTCTCTAGAAATATGCCTGCCTTTGCCTCTGGAGCAAATCCTACCAGCATGCACCACCATAGCCAGCTTCTCTATTTATTTACCACTATCTCATTTCTTTTTCTCTCTCAATCCTGCATATATTTTTAAACACACTGTAAACCTTTAGAGGTTTTCTTCATCTAAATCTGACTTTACTGTAAATCTTTATGTTTTTCTGTCCATGTGTCCTATTTGCTAAAAACCATGGCTGTTTAAACTGCAGTATTTCCAAGATGTCCTGCATAAGTTTGACTCCAGCTCATTGCCTCAGTCTATGCTGACATCCAGCAAAAGCTGCTGGCTTGGCGATATGTTCACTGCCACTTCCAGCTGTACGTACACACCTTTCAATTGTTAGCAGAGCTTCTTAAAAGAACCTTGGTGTTTTTTTTTGATTTTGCTGAGTCAGGAAGACTCCCTTAAGTGAGCCATATGAATCTTTGCTTGTCACTAACAAAACAGAGGCCACCTGAGAAAAATGCTGCTACCAAGAAGCTGCACTTCTCTATGTTCTTTTGTTTCTAAAATCCTTTTAAGCTCTTGTCATTCTATGTGGAAATTCAATCCTATATGCTGATACCATATGTAGAGTGCAGCCTTCCTGCCAGCCTGGTTCCAGAGCCTCATCAATTCTAAATGAACACACAGGAGGCTGTATTAATTATGAAGCTGTTGGCTGTTTGCTTGTTTCTCACTGGCTATCTCTAACTTAAGTATTTAACCAATAATTGTTAATCTAAGTATTTCTCTTACCAGAGAAAGGGGTCCAGACTTCTTACTCCTGTGGTGGCTACATCGTGGCTCCTGTGTCTCTCTTTCCCAGAATCCTCCTCGACTCCTAGTCCCACCTATCTTGCTTCCCTATTGGCCAACAGTGCTTTATTGACATACACACAGGTCTTCCCCATCACACCCTACTCTTGGCTCCCCCTCTGCCCACCATGCTCTGCTTGAGTGAGGAGAATACCAGGAGAAGCCAGACCATCTAGAGTTGCAGACACTGGAGTCTTGGCCCACATACTCCATCAGGAATCTGGAGAAGATGGAGAGACCCCACATGTACCCACTCAAAGAAGGGATGGGAACACAACAGTATAAGAATACACTCAGCAATAGAAAGACCAATATGATACCACCAGAATCTAGAGACTCCATACCAGCAAGATCTGAAAAGCCCAACGCAGATGAAGCAGAAGAGACACACCTTACAAATTATTTTATGAAGATTATGGAGACCCTTAAGAGGAAACGAGAAAATCCCTTGGAGAAATAGAAGAAACAAACAAATATAATACATGTAAATGTTGAAAATACAAACCAAAAAATTCAGGAAATGAACAAATCTCTTAAAGAATCTAAGGACAGGCAAGAAAAAACAACAAGCAAATGAAGAAAACAACTCAAACAGTTCAAGGCTTGAAAGCTGAAATAGAAACAAACCAAAAAAACCCCACAGAATGAGGGGATGCTGGAAATAGAAAAGTTGGGTAAACAATCAGGAACTACAGATGCAAGAATCACCAATAGAATACAAGAGATGGAATAGAGGATCTCAGGTGTTGAAGACTCACTAGAGAATATACAGTCACAACCCAAAGAAAATCTGAAGTCCAAAAAATCCCTAACACAAAATACTCAGGGTATGGCACACTGTGGGAAGACCAAACCTAAGAATAATAGATATAGAAGAAGGTGAAGAAATTCAGCTCAAAGCTATAGAAAATACATTCAACAAAATCATAGAAGAAAACTTCCCTAACCTAAAGAAGGATATGCCTATGAAAGTGCAAGAAGCTTACAGAACACCAAATAGACTGAACCACAAAAAGAAGTCCCTTTGCCACATAATAATCAAAACACCAAACCCAAAGAATAAAGAGAAGATCTTAAGAGCAGCAAAAAAAGGTCAAGTAACATATAAAGGCAGATCTATCTGAATTATACTGGACTTCCCAATGGAAACTATGAAATCCAGAAGGTCCTGGATAGATGTTCATGGATGCCAGCCCAGACTACTGTACCCATCAAAGCTTTCACTTACTATAGATGAAAAAACAAGATATTCAATGACAAAACCAGATTTACACAATACATATATATAAATCCAGCCCTACAAAAAGTACAGACAGAAACTTAACAAAGAAACAAAAGAACTAACAGAAGTTATGACCCAACTGGGATTAACAGACATCTATAGAACTTTCCATCTAAATACAAAAGAATATAGAATATGCCTTCTTTTCAGTGCCACATGGAGCATTCTCTAAAATCAACCACATGCTCAGCAACATAGCAAATCTCAACCGATAGAAAAAAATTGGAATAACCCCCTGTATCTTATCAGACCACCATGCTTTAAAATTAGAATTCAAAAACAACACAAATCACAGAAACCCTACAAACTCATAGAAATTGAAAAATGTGCAATTGCACCATACCTGGCTCAAGGAAGAAATAAATCAAGAAATTAAAGACTTCCTAGAATTCAATGAGAATGAAGACACACCACACCCAAACTTATGGGACACTTTGAAAGCAGTGCTAAGAAGAAAGTTCACAGCAATAAGTGCCCACATGAAGAAACTAGAGAATAGTTACACTAGAGAATTAACAGCACAACTGAAAGCGCTAGAACACAAAGAAGCAAACTCAACCAGGAGGAATAGATGCCAGGAAATAATCAAATTGAGGGCTGAAATCAATAAAGTAGAAACTGGAAAAACATTAAAAAGCATCAATGAAACAAAGAGTTGGTTCTTTGAGAAAATCAACAAGATAGACAAATCTTTATCCAAACTAACCAAAAGGCAGAGAGCATGTTAAGTAACAAAATCAGAAATGAAAAGAGAGACATAACAGTGGACACTGAGGAAATCCAGAAAATCATCATGTCACACTTTGAAAACCTGTACTCCACAAAATTCAAAAATCTAAAGGAAATAGACAATTTTCTGGATAGGTATCACTTGTCAAAATTAAATCAAGAACAGATAAGCAAGTTAAATAGACCTATAGCCCCTAATGAAATAGAAGCAGTCATCAAAAGTCTCCCAACCCCAAAAAGTCCAGGGCTAGATGGTTTCAGTGCAGAATTCTACCAGAAATGCAAAAAGTGCTAATACCAGTACTCCTCAAATTTTTCCACACAATAGAAGTAAAAAGGGACATTGGAAACTCTTTTTATGAGTCTACAATTACCTTGGTACCCAAGCCACACAAAGACACAACTAAGAAAGAGAACTACAGACCAATATCCCTCATGAACATTGATGCAAAAATACTCAACAAAATATTGGCAAATAGAATCCAGGAACACAACAGAAAAATCATCCACCATGATCAAGTAGGCTTCATCCCAGGGATACTGGGATGGTTAAACATATGAAAATCTATCCATGTAATCTACCATATAAACAAACTTTAAAAAACCCTCATAATCATCTCACTAGAAGCTGAAAAAGCTTTTGACGAAACCAACATCCCTTCATGATAAAAATCTTAGAGAGATCAGGAGTAACAGGAACATACTTAAACATGATAATAGCAATATACAGCAAACTAACAGTCAACATCAAACTAAATGGAAAGAAACTCAACATGATTCTTCTACAATCAGGAACAAGACAAGGCTGTTTACTCTCTCCATATCTTTTCAATATTGTACTTGAAATTCTAGCTAGAGCAATAAGACAACAAAAGGTAATCAAGGGGGTACAAATTGGAAAGGAAGAAGTCAAACTTTCACTGTTTGCAGATGATATGGTAGTTTATATAAGTGATCAGAAAAACTCTACCAGGGAACTCCTACAGATGATAAATACCTTCATCAAGTGGCAGTAAACAAAATTAACTAAAAAATCAGTAGCCCTACTATATACAGATGATAAATGGGCTGAGAAAGAAGTCAGAGAAACATCACCCCTTATAATAGCCACAAACAACATGAAATATCTTGGGGGTAATCCTTACCAAACAAGTGAAAGACCTGTATCACAAGAACTTTGAGTCTTTTAAGAAAGAAATTAAGGACACCAGAAAATAGATCTCGCATGCTCTTGTATAGGTAGGATCAACATAGTAAAAATGGCAATCTTGCCAAAAGCAATCTGTAGATTCAATGTAATTCCCATCAAAATCCCAACACAATTCTTCACAGACCTTGACAGAACAATACTTAACTTTATATGGAAAAACAAAAAACCTAGGGTGGCCACAATAACCCTGTAGAACAAAGGAACTTCTGGACCCATCATCATCCCTGACTTCAAGTCTATTATTGAGCTATAGTCCTGAAAACAGCTTGGTACTGGCACAAAAATAGACACGTAGACCAATGGAATCGAATTGAAAACCCTGATATTAACCCACACACCTATGAACACTTGATTTTTGACAAAGAAGTTAAAGTTATATAATGGGAAAAAAGCATCTTCAACAAATGGCTCTGGCATGACTGGATGCAGACATGTAAATGGTTGCATATAGAACCATATTGATTGCTATGCACAAAACTTCAATCCAAATGGATCAAAGACATCAGTGTAAATCCAGCCACTTTGAACCTCTTAGAAGAGAGTGTGTGAGGTACACTTGAATGAATTGGTAGAGGAAAATTCTTCCTGAACATAACAACAGTAGCACAGACAGTGAGATCAACAATTAATAAATGGGACCTCCTGAAACTGAGAAGCTTCTGTAAGGCAGAGGACACAGTCAGCAAGACAAAGTGGCAGCCCACAGATTTGGAAAAGATATTCACCAACCCCACATCATAGAGGGCTGATTTCCAAAATATACAATGAACTCAAGAAGCTAGCCACTAAAACAGCAAACAATCCAATTAAAAAGTGGGGTGCAGTGCTGTATAGAGAATTCTCAATAGATGAGTCTAAATTGGCTGAAAGACACTTAAGAAAGTGCTCAATATCATTAGTCATCAGGGCAATGTAACTCAAACAACTCTGAGATATAAAACACTAATAACAGTCTGTGCTAGAGAAGATGTGGAGAAAGAGGAGCACTCCTCCATTGCTGGTGGGAGTGCAAACTTGTAGGCCCACTTTGCAAATCAGTATGGCTGTTTCTCAGAAAAATGAGAATGAGTCTACCTCAAGATACAGCTAACCCTCTCCTGGGCATATACCCAAAGAATGCACATTCATACAACAAGGACATATGTTCAACTATGTTAATAGCAGCATTGTCTGTAATAGCTGACAGAACATGGAAGTAAGCTAGATACCTTTCACCTGAAGAATGGATGGAGAAAATGTGGTACATTTACACAATGGAGTACTACTCTGTGGGGAAAAACAATGGAATCTTGAAATTCGCAGGCAAATGAATGGACCTAGAAGAAACCATCCTGAGTGAGGTAACCAAGTCACAAAAAGACAAACATGGTACGTATTCACTCATACATGGTTTTTAGACATAGAGCAAAGGATTACCAGCCTACCATCCACACTGCCAGAGGAGCTAGGAAACCATGAGGACCCTAAGAGAAGAATGAATTGTCCCCTAAGAAGTAGAGAGGTAGATAAGAACACCTGAGCAAATTAGGAGCAAGAGAGGAGGGAGCGGGGAGGAGGGAGAGGGAAAGAATGGGGGGAGAACAGGAGGATGGAGACAGGGGAAGAATAGGGGAGGGCAAGAAATGAGATGCCTTGATAAATGGAGTCAGTACAGTATTGGAGAGAGGTCTGGCACAGAGGAAATGGTAGGGGATCCACAGGGATAACTACAACTAAGAATCTAGGCCACATTGGAGAAAATGCCTTTGATGCCCTTCCCCTATAATGAGATTGATGATTACCTTGGTTACCATTCCTAGAGTCTTGACCCAGCAGTTGATCGAAGCAGAAACAGGCACCCACAGCTAAACACTGAGCCATACTCCTGGAATCCAGTTGTGGAGAGGAAGGAGAGATGAGCAAATGAACCAAGATGGTACTGGAGATGCCCACAGAAACAGTTGACCATAGTCATAAAGTCAGGGAACCAGCATTTTAACCAAGCCTTTTGAATGTGTATGCCAGCTAGGAGGCCAAGGCAGTCTATGGAACCTTTAACAGTGGAGCCAGTGTTTATTCCTAGGTCACAAATAGACTTTGGGAGCCCATTCCCTATGGAGGGATATTATGGCCCTCCCCCAAGTGATATGATGGACTTTGGTGATTCCCCCATGGAGGGCCTCACTATCTCTGGGAAGTGGGTGGGGCATGGGTTGGGAGGATGGGAGGGCAGGGGAATGGGGGGATGGATATGTAAATAAGAGTGTTTCTAAAATAAAAAAATAAGAATCAATGGAAGGAAGACTTGATTCTTTGAAAAAAATCAATACGATTGGTAAACTTTAGCCAAATTAACAAAAATATGGAGAGAAGCTTCATTTAATAAAGTTAGAAACAAAAGGGAAGCAATAACAACAGACCTTGAAGAAAGCCATACAATCATAAGGACATACTTAAAAATCTGTACTCTAGGTCCCCTGGAGAAGGGGAAATGGACAAGATCTCCTGAGCTAATTGGGAGCATGGGGGGAGGGGAGAGGGAGTTAGGAGGAAGAGAAGGGGAGAAGAGGAGGGGAGAGGAGGATATGAGGGAGCAGGAAGGTTGAGTCAGGGGAAGAATAGAGGAGAGCAAGAAAAGAGATATCGTAATAGAGGGAGTCATTATAGGTTTAAAGAGATATCTGGCACTAAGAAAATGTCCAGAGATCCACAAGGTTGACCCCAACTAATAATCTAAGCAATTGTGGAAAGGCTACCTTAAATGCCCTTCCCCAATAATAAGATTGATGACTACCTTATATGCCATCCTAGAGCCTTCATCCAGTAGCTGATGGAAGCAGAAGCAGACACCCACAGCTAATCACTGAGCTGAACTCCTGGAATCCAATTGCAGAGAGGGAGGAATAATGAGCCAAGGGGTCAAGACCAGGCTGACAGCTGACCTGAACATGGGAGAGCTCATGGTCCCCAGACTGATAGTTGGGAAACCAGCATAGGACTGATCCAGATCCCCTGAATGTGGAATTCAGTTTGGAGGTCTGGGCAATCTATGGGGCCTCTGGTAGTGGATCAGTATTTATCCCTAGTTTATGTATGGTACCTGGGAGCCCACTCCACACAGAGGAATACTCTCTCATTCCACATAGAGGGATACTCTATCAGCCTAGAAACATAGGGGAGGGTCTAGACCCTGCTCCAAATGATATGAAAGACTTTGAAGGTCCCCATTGTAAGGCCTCACCCTCCCTGGGGAGCAGAAAGGGGATAGGATAGGGGATCAGTGGGGGGGCAGGGAGGAGGAGAGGGTGAAGAAACTGGGATTCACATGTAAAACAAGCTTGATTACAATTTAAATAAAAAATAAGCAAAAAAAAACCAAAAAAATATTCTGTACTCTACCAAATTGGGAAACCTAAAAGAAATGGATAAATTTCTTGATTATATATCATCTACCAAATTTAAATCAAGATTAATGAGCAATTGAAAAAGATTTATATCTCCTAGTGAGCAAGAAGCTGTCATTAAAATTCTCCAAACCAAAAGAAGCCCTGGGCCAGATGAATTCAATGCAGAATTCAACCAGACTTTCAAAGAAGAATCAGTGCTAATACTCCTCAAATTATGCCAAAAAATAGAAACAGAAGAAATGTTGCTTAATCTTTTCATGAGGTCATAATTATCCTGATACCTAAACCACATACACACATAACAAAATTATACGCCAATTTCTCACATGAACATCTACCCTCTAAAGAAGCTAGGAAACAAGGAGGACCCTAAGAGAGACATACATGGTCCCCCAGAGAAAGGGAAAGAGATAACAGCTCCTGAGCAACTTCGGAGCATGGGCCGGGGATTAGAGAGGGAGTTAGGAGAAAGAGAAGGGGAGAAGAGGAGGGCGGAGGAAGAGCTGAGGGATCAGGAAGACTGAGTTGGGGGAAGAATAGAGAAGAGCAAGAAGTGAGATATCTTAATAGACAGAGCCATTATAGGTTTAAAGAGAAATCTGGCAGTAGGGAAATGTCTAGAGATCTTCAAGGATGACCCCAACTAAGAATCTAAGCAATAGTGGAGAAGCTGCCTTAGATGCCCTTCCCCTATAATGAGACTGATGACTACTTTAAATGCTTTCCTAGAACTTTCATCCAATAGCCGATAGAAGTAGAAGCAGACGCCCACAGCTAAGCACTGAGCCAAACTCCTCAAATCCAGTTGTAGAGAGGGAAGAGGGATGAGCAAAAGGGTCAAGACCATGCTGGAGAAACCCACAGAAACAGATGACCTGACCAAGTGAGAGCATGTGGACAGGACCCTAGTTGTAAAGCTGGAGAACCTGCATTGGACCGAACCAAGCTCTCTGAATGTGGGTGCCAAGTTAGGAGATCTGGGTAGTCTATCCTAGTGTACAAATGGACTTTGGGAGCCCATTCCTCATCAAGGGAGACTCTCTCAGCCTAGACACACGGAGTAGGGCCTAGGCCCTGCCTCAAATTATGTAACAGACTTTGATGAACTCCCATGGAAGGTCTCACCCTCCCTGGGGAGTGGATGGTAGGTGGGTTAGGGGGGCCAGTGGGGGGCATGGGAAGATGGGAGAGGGAACTGGGATTGATATGTAAAATAAAATTGTTTCTAAATTAAATAAAATAATTCTGAATAAAATACA
>NW_024431179.1:0-14739 GCF_017639785.1 Mesocricetus auratus
TTTGTTTTCATGAAGTTAAGCAAGCAGATTCTCACACAGTGTTATATCGTTAGTTTTCATGAAGTTTAGCTTATAGTTTTTCACACAGTGTTGTATCGTGAGGTTTTCATGGAGTTAAGCGAGTAGTTTCACAAACAATGTTGTATCGTTAGTTTTCATGAAGATAAGCATGTAGATTCTCAAAAAGATTGGTATCGTTAGTTTTCATCAAGTTAAGCATGTAGTTTCTCACAAAGTGTTTTATTGATAGTTTTCATGAAGTTAAGCAAGTTAGTTTCACAACCAGTGTTGTATCGTTACTTTTCATGAAACTATGCATGTAGTTTCTCACACAGTGTTGTATGGTTACTTTTCATGAAGATAAGCATGTAGATTCTCAAACTGTTTGGTGTCGGTAGTTTTCATCAGGTTAAGCATGCAGTTTCTCACACAGTGTTGTATCGTGAGGTTTCATGGAGTTAAGCGAGTAGTTTCACAAACAATGTTGTATCGTTAGTTTTCATGAAGATAAGCATGTAGATTCTCAAAAAGATTGGTATCGTTAGTTTTCATCAAGTTAAGCATGTAGTTTCTCACAAAGTGTTGTATCGATAGTTTTCATGAAGTTAAGCAAGTAGTTTCACAACCAGTGTTGTATCGTTACTTTTAATGAAATTATGCATGTAGTTTCTCACACAGTGTTGTATCATTAGTTTTCATGAAATTAAGCATGTAGTTTCTCACACAGTGTTGTATCGATAGTTTTCATGAAGTTAAGCAAGTAGTTTCACAACCAGTGTTGTATCGTTACTTTTCATGAAATTATGCATGTGAGTTTCTCACACAGTGTTGTATCGTTAGTTTTCATGAAATTAAGCATGTAGTTTCTCACACAGTGTTGTATCGTTACTTTTCATGAAGATAAGCATGTAGATTCTCAAACTGTTTGGTGTCTGTAGTTTTCATCAGGTTAAGCATGCAGTTTCTCACACAGTGTTGTATCGATAGTTTTCATAAAGATAAGCTTGTAGTTTCTCAAACAGTGTTGTATCGTTTGTTTTCATGAAGTTAAGCAAGCAGATTCTCACACAGTGTTATATCGTTAGTTTTCATGAAGTTTAGCTTGTAGTTTCTCACACAGTGCTTGTATCGTGAGGTTTCATGGAGTTAAGCTAGTAGTTTCACAAACAATGTTGTATCGTTAGTTTTCATGAAGGTAAGCATGTAGATTCTCAAAAAGTTTGGTATCGTTAGTTTTCATCAAGTTAAGCATGTAGTTTCTCACACAGTGTTGTATCGTTAGTTTTCATGAAGTTAAGCAAGTAGTTTCACAACCAGTGTTGTATCGTTACTTTTCATGAAATTATGCATGTAGTTTCTCACACAGTGTTGTATCATTAGCTTTTCATGAAATTAAGCATGTAGTTTCTCACACAGTGTTGTATCGTTACTTTTCATGAAGATGAGCATGTAGATTCTCAAACTAGTGTTGGTGTCATTAGTTTTCATCAGGTTAAGCATGCAGTTTCTCACACAGTGTTGTATCGATAGTTTTCATGAAGATTAAGCTTGTAGTTTCTCAAACAGTGTTGTATCGTTTGTTTTCATGAAATTAAGCATGTAGTTTCTCACACAGTGTTGTATCGATAGTTTTCATGAAGTTAAGCAAGTAGTTTCACATCCAGTGTTGTATCATTACTTTTCATGAAATTAAGCATGTAGTTTCTCACAAAGTGTTGTATCGATAGTTTTCATGAAGTTAAGCAAGTAGTTTCACAACTAGTGTTGTATCGTTACTTTTCATGAAATTATGCATGTAGTTTCTCACACAGTGTTGTATCGTTAGTTTTCATGAAATTAAGCATGTAGTTTCTCACACAGTGTTGTATCGTTACTTTTCATGAAGATAAGCATGTAGATTCTCAAACTAGTTTGGTGTCATTAGTTTTCATCAGGTTAAGCATGCAGTTTCTCACACAGTGTTGTATCGATAGATTTCATAAAGATAAGCTTGTAGTTTCTCAAACAGTGTTGTGTCGTTTGTTTTCATGAAGTTAAGCAAGCAGATTCTCACACAGTGTTATATCGTTAGTTTTCATGAAGTTTAGCTTATAGTTTCTCACACAGTGTTGTATCGTGAGGTTTCATGGAGTTAAGCGAGTAGTTTCACAAACAATGTTGTATCGTTAGTTTTCATGAAGGTAAGCATGTAGATTCTCAAAAAGTGTTGGTATCGTTAGTTTTCATGAAATTATGCATGTAGTTTCTCACACAGTGTTGTATCGTTAGTTTTCATGAAATTAAGCATGTAGTTTCTCACACAGTGTTGTATCATTACTTTTCATGAAGATTAAGCATGTAGATTCTCAAACAGTGTTGGTGTCGGTAGTTTTCATCAAGTTAAGCATGCAGTTTCTCACACAGTGTTGTATCGATAGTTTTCATGAAAGATAAGCTTGTAGTTTCTCAAACAGTGTTGTATCGTTTGTTTTCATGAAGTTAAGCAAGCAGATTCTCAACAGTGTTATATCGTTAGTTTTCATGAAATTTAGCTTATAGTTTCTCACACAGTGTTGTATCGTGAGTTTTCATGGAGTTAAGCAAGTAGTTTCACAAACAATGTTGTATCGTTAGTTTTCATGAAGGTAAGCAAGTAGTTTCACAACCAGTGTTGTATCGTTACTTTTCATGAAATTATGCATGTAGTTTCTCACACAGTGTTGTATCGTTAGTTTTCATGAAATTAAGCATGTAGTTTCTCACACAGTGTTGTATCGTTACTTTTCATGAAATTATGCATGTAGTTTCTCACACAGTGTTGTATCGTTACTTTTCATGAAATTATGCATGTAGTTTCTCAAACAGTGTTGTATCGTTAGTTTTCATGAAATTAAGCATGTAGTTTCTCACAAAGTTTTGTATCGATAGTTTTCATGAAGTTAAGCAAGTAGTTTCACAACCAGTGTTGTATCGTTACTTTTCATGAAATTATGCATGTAGTTTCTCACACAGTTTTGTATCGTTAGTTTTCATGAAATTAAGCATGTAGTTTCTCACACAGTGTTGTATCGTTACTTTTCATGAAGATAAGCATGTAGATTCTCAAACTGTTTGGTGTCGGTAGTTTTCATTAGGTTAAGCATGCAGTTTCTCACACAGTGTTGTATCGATAGTTTTCATAAAGATAAGCTTGTAGTTTCTCAAACAGTGTTGTATCGTTTGTTTTCATGAAGTTAAGCAAGCAGATTCTCACACAGTGTTATATCGTTAGTTTTCATGAAGTTTAGCTTATAGTTTCTCACACAGTGTTGTATCGTGAGTTTTCATGGAGTTAAGCGAGTAGTTTCACAAACAGTGTTGTATCGTTAGTTTTCATGAAGATAAGCATGTAGATTCTCAAAAAGTGTTGGTATCGTTAGTTTTCATCAAGTTAAGCATGTAGTTTCTCACACAGTGTTGTATCGATAGTTTTCATGAAGTTAAGCAAGTAGTTTCACAACCAGTGTTGTATCATTACTTTTCATGAAATTATGCATGTAGTTTCTCACACAGTGTTGTATCGTTAGTTTTCATGAAATTAAGCATGTAGTTTCTCACACAGTGTTGTATCGATAGTTTTCATGAAGTTAAGCAAGTAGTTTCACAACCAGTGTTGTATCGTTACTTTTCATGAAATTATGCATGTAGTTTCTCACACAGTGTTGTATCGTTACTTTTCATGAAGATAAGCATGTAGATTCTCAAACTGTTTGGTGTCGGTAGTTTTCATCAGGTTAAGCATGCAGTTTCTCACACAGTGTTGTATCGATAGTTTTCATAAAGGTAAGCTTGTAGTTTCTCAAACAGTGTTGTATCGTTTGTTTTCATGAAGTTAAACAAGCAGATTCTCACACAGTGTTATATCGTTAGTTTTCATGAAGTTCAGCTGATAGTTTCTCACACAGTGTTGTATCGTGAGTTTTCATGGAGGTAAGCTAGTAGTTTCACAAACAATGTTGTATCGTTAGTTTTCATGAAGATAAGCATGTAGATTCTCAAAAAGTGTTGGTATCGTTAGTTTTCATCAAGTTAAGCATGTAGTTTCTCACACAGTGTTGTATCGATAGTTTTCATGAAGTTAAGCAAGTAGTTTCACAACCAGTGTTGTATCGTTACTTTTCATGAAATTATGCATGTAGTTTCTCACACAGTGTTGTATCGTTAGTTTTCATGAAATTAAGCATGTAGTTTCTCACACAGTGTTGTATCGATAGTTTTCATGAATTAAGCAAGTAGTTTCACAAACAGTGTTGTATCATTGCTTTTCATGAAATTATGCATGTAGTTTCTCACACAGTGTTGTATCGTTACTTTTCATGAAATTATGCATGTAGTTTCTCACACAGTGTTGTATCGTTAGTTTTCATGAAATTAAGCATGTAGTTTCTCACACAGTGTTGTATCGATAGTTTTCATGAAGTTAAGCAAGTAGTTTCACAACCAGTGTTGTATCGTTACTTTTCATGAAATTATGCATGTAGTTTCTCACACAGTGTTGTATCGTTACTTTTCATGAAGATTAAGCATGTAGATTCTCAAACAGTGTTGTATCGTTAGTTTTCATGAAGTTAAGCATGTAGTTTCTCACACAGTGTTGTATCGTTAGTTTTCATGAAGTTAAGCAAGTAGTTTCACAAACAGTGTTGTATCGTTAGTTTTCATGAAGATTAAGCATGTAGATTCTCACACAGTGTTGGTATCGTTAGTTTTCATGAAGTTAAGCATGTAGTTTCTCACACAGTGTTGTATCGTTAGTTTTCATGAAGTTAAGCAAGTAGTTTCACAACCAGTGTTGTATCGTTACTTTTCATGAAATTATGCATGTAGTTTCTCACACAGTGTTGTATCGTTAGTTTTCATGAAATTATGCATGTAGTTTCTCACACAGTGTTGTATCGTTACTTTTCATGAAATTATGCATGTAGTTTCTCACACAGTGTTGTATCGTTACTTTTCATGAAGATAAGCATGTAGATTCTCAAACTGTTTGGTGTCGGTAGTTTTCATCAGGTTAAGCATGCAGTTTCTCACACAGTGTTGTATCGATAGTTTTCATAAAGATAAGCTTGTAGTTTCTCAAACAGTGTTGTATCGTTTGTTTTCATGAAGTTAAGCAAGCAGATTCTCACACAGTGTTATATCGTTAGTTTTCATGAAGTTTAGCTTATAGTTTCTCACACAGTGTTGTATCGTGAGTTTTCATGGAGTTAAGCGAGTAGTTTCACAAACAATGTTGTATCGTTAGTTTTCATGAAGATAATGCATGTAGTTTCTCACACAGTGTTGGTATCGTTAGTTTTCATGAAATTAAGCATGTAGTTTCTCACAAAGTGTTGTATCGATAGTTTTCATGAAGTTAAGCAAGTAGTTTCACAACCAGTGTTGTATCGTTACTTTTCATGAAATTATGCATGTAGTTTCTCACACAGTGTTGTATCGTTACTTTTCATGAAATTATGCATGTAGTTTCTCACACAGTGTTGTATCGTTAGTTTTCATGAAATTAAGCATGTAGTTTCACAACCAGTGTTGTATCGTTACTTTTCATGAAATTATGCATGTAGTTTCTCACACAGTGTTGTATCGTTAGTTTTCATGAAATTAAGCATGTAGTTTCTCACACAGTGTTGTATCGTTAGTTTTCATGAAGTTAAGCAAGTAGTTTCACAACCAGTGTTGTATCGTTACTTTTCATGAAATTATGCATGTAGTTTCTCACACAGTGTTGTATCGTTAGGTTTCATGAAGTTAAGCATGTAGTTTCTCAAACAGTGTTGTATCGTTAGTTTTCATGAAATTAAGCATGTAGTTTCTCACACAGTGTTGTATCGTTACTTTTCATGAAATTAAGCATGTAGTTTCTCACACAGTGTTGTATCGTTAGTTTTCATGAAGTTAAGCAAGTAGTTTCTCAACACAGTGTTGTATCGTTACTTTTCATGAAATTATGCATGTAGTTTCTCACACAGTGTTGTATCGTTAGTTTTCATGAAATTAAGCATGTAGTTTCTCACACAGTGTTGTATCGTTAGTTTTCATGAAGTTAAGCATGTAGTTTCTCACACCAGTGTTGTATCGTTACTTTTCATGAAATTATGCATGTAGTTTCTCACACAGTGTTGTATCGTTACTTTTCATGAAATTAAGCATGTAGTTTCTCACACAGTGTTGTATCGTTAGTTTTCATGAAATTAAGCATGTAGTTTCTCACACAGTGTTGTATCGTTACTTTTCATGAAATTATGCATGTAGTTTCTCACACAGTGTTGTATCGTTACTTTTCATGAAATTATGCATGTAGTTTCTCACACAGTGTTGTATCGTTAGTTTTCATGAAGTTAAGCAAGTAGTTTCACAACCAGTGTTGTATCGTTACTTTTCATGAAATTATGCATGTAGTTTCTCACACAGTGTTGTATCGTTAGTTTTCATGAAATTAAGCATGTAGTTTCTCACACAGTGTTGTATCGTTAGTTTTCATGAAGTTAAGCAAGTAGTTTCACAACCAGTGTTGTATCGTTACTTTTCATGAAATTATGCATGTAGTTTCTCACACAGTGTTGTATCGTTAGTTTTCATGAAATTAAGCATGTAGTTTCTCACACAGTGTTGTATCGTTAGTTTTCATGAAATTATGCATGTAGTTTCTCACACAGTGTTGTATCGTTACTTTTCATGAAATTATGCATGTAGTTTCTCACACAGTGTTGTATCGTTAGTTTTCATGAAGTTAAGCAAGTAGTTTCACAACCAGTGTTGTATCGTTACTTTTCATGAAATTAAGCATGTAGTTTCTCACACAGTGTTGTATCGTTAGTTTTCATGAAATTAAGCATGTAGTTTCTCACACAGTGTTGTATCGTTAGTTTTCATGAAGTTAAGCATGTAGTTTCTCAACACAGTGTTGTATCGTTACTTTTCATGAAATTATGCATGTAGTTTCTCACACAGTGTTGTATCGTTAGTTTTCATGAAATTAAGCATGTAGTTTCTCACACAGTGTTGTATCGTTACTTTTCATGAAATTATGCATGTAGTTTCTCACACAGTGTTGTATCGTTAGTTTTCATGAAATTAAGCATGTAGTTTCTCACACAGTGTTGTATCGTTAGTTTTCATGAAGTTAAGCAAGTAGTTTCACAACCAGTGTTGTATCGTTACTTTTCATGAAATTATGCATGTAGTTTCTCACACAGTGTTGTATCGTTAGTTTTTATGAAATTAAGCATGTAGTTTCTCACACAGTGTTGTATCGTTAGGTTTCATGAAGTTAAGCAAGTAGTTTCACAACCAGTGTTGTATCATTACTTTTCATGAAATTATGCATGTAGTTTCTCACACAGTGTTGTTTCGTTACTTTTCATGAAATTATGCATGTAGTTTCTCACACAGTGTTGTATCGTTAGTTTTCATGAAATTAAGCATGTAGTTTCTCACACAGTGTTGTATCGATAGTTTTCATGAATTAAGCAAGTAGTTTCACAACCAGTGTTGTATCATTGCTTTTCATGAAATTATGCATATAGTTTCTCACACAGTGTTGTATCGTTAGTTTTCATGAAATTAAGCATGTAGTTTCTCACACAGTGTTGTATCGTTAGTTTTCATGAAGTTAAGCAAGTAGTTTCACAACCAGTGTTGTATCGTTACTTTTCATGAAATTATGCATGTAGTTTCTCACACAGTGTTGTATCGTTACTTTTCATGAAGATAAGCATGTAGATTCTCAAACTGTTTGGTGTCGGTAGTTTTCATCAGGTTAAGCATGCAGTTTCTCACACAGTGTTGTATCGATAGTTTTCATAAAGATTAAGCATGTAGTTTCTCAAACAGTGTTGTATCGTTAGTTTTCATGAAGTTAAGCAAGTAGATTCTCACACAGTGTTATATCGTTAGTTTTCATGAAGTTTAGCATGATAGTTTCTCACACAGTGTTGTATCGTGAGTTTTCATGGAGTTAAGCAAGTAGTTTCACAAACAGTGTTGTATCGTTAGTTTTCATGAAGATTAAGCATGTAGATTCTCACAAAGTGTTGGTATCGTTAGTTTTCATCAAGTTAAGCATGTAGTTTCTCACACAGTGTTGTATCGATAGTTTTCATGAAGTTAAGCAAGTAGTTTCACAACCAGTGTTGTATCGTTACTTTTCATGAAATTATGCATGTAGTTTCTCACACAGTGTTGTATCGTTAGTTTTCATGAAATTAAGCATGTAGTTTCTCACACAGTGTTGTATCGTTAGTTTTCATGAAGTTAAGCAAGTAGTTTCACAACCAGTGTTGTATCGTTACTTTTCATGAAATTATGCATGTAGTTTCTCACACAGTGTTGTATCGTTACTTTTCATGAAATTAAGCATGTAGTTTCTCACACAGTGTTGTATCGTTAGTTTTCATGAAGTTAAGCATGTAGTTTCTCACACAGTGTTGTATCGTTAGTTTTCATGAAGTTAAGCAAGTAGTTTCTCAACACAGTGTTGTATCGTTACTTTTCATGAAATTATGCATGTAGTTTCTCACACAGTGTTGTATCGTTACTTTTCATGAAATTATGCATGTAGTTTCTCACACAGTGTTGTATCGTTAGTTTTCATGAAATTAAGCATGTAGTTTCTCACACAGTGTTGTATCGTTAGTTTTCATGAAGTTAAGCAAGTAGTTTCACAACCAGTGTTGTATCGTTACTTTTCATGAAATTATGCATGTAGTTTCTCACACAGTGTTGTATCGTTAGTTTTCATGAAGTTAAGCAAGTAGTTTCACAACCAGTGTTGTATCGTTACTTTTCATGAAATTATGCATGTAGTTTCTCACACAGTGTTGTATCGTTAGTTTTCATGAAATTAAGCATGTAGTTTCTCACACAGTGTTGTATCGTTACTTTTCATTAAGATAAGCATGTAGATTCTGAAACTGTTGGTGTCAGTAGTTTTCATCAGGTTAAGCATGCAGTTTCTCACACAGTGTTGTATCGATAGTTTTCATAAAGATAAGCTTGTAGTTTCTCAAACAGTGTTGTGTCGTTTGTTTTCATGAAGTTAAGCAAGCAGATTCTCACACAGTGTTATATCGTTAGTTTTCATGAAGTTTAGCTTATAGTTTCTCACACAGTGTTGTATCGTGAGGATTCATGGAGTTAAGCGAGTAGTTTCACAAACAATGTTGTATCGTTAGTTTTCATGAAGATAAGCATGTAGATTCTCAAAAAGATTGGTATCGTTAGTATTCATCAAGTTAAGCATGTAGTTTCTCACAAAGTGTTGTATCGATAGTTTTTATGAAGTTAAGCAAGTAGTTTCACAACCAGTGTTGTATCGTTACTTTTCATGAAATTATGCATGTAGTTTCTCACACAGTGTTGTATCGTTACTTTTCATGAAATTATGCGTGTAGTTTCTCACACAGTGTTGTATCGTTAGTTTTCATGAAGTTAAGCAAGTAGTTTCACAACCAGTGTTGTTTCGTTACTTTTCATGAAATTATGCATGTAGTTTCTCACACAGTGTTGTATCGTTAGTTTTCATGAAATTAAGCATGTAGTTTCTCACACAGTGTTGTATCGTTAGTTTTCATGAAGTTAAGCAAGTAGTTTCACAACCAGTGTTGTATCATTACTTTTCATGAAATTATGCATGTAGTTTCTCACACAGTGTTGTATCGTTACTTTTCATGAAATTATGCATGTAGTTTCTCACACAGTGTTGTATCGTTAGTTTTCATGAAATTAAGCATGTAGTTTCTCACACAGTGTTGTATCGTTAGTTTTCATGAAGTTAAGCAAGTAGTTTCACAACCAGTGTTGTATCATTACTTTTCATGAAATTATGCATGTAGTTTCTCACACAGTGTTGTATCGTTAGTTTTCATGAAATTAAGCATGTAGTTTCTCACACAGTGTTGTATCGTTAGTTTTCATGAAATTAAGCATGTAGTTTCTCACACAGTGTTGTATCGTTAGTTTTCATGAAGTTAAGCAAGTAGTTTCACAACCAGTGTTGTATCGTTACTTTTCATGAAATTATGCATGTAGTTTCTCACACAGTGTTGTATCGTTAGTTTTCATGAAATTAAGCATGTAGTTTCTCACACAGTGTTGTATCGTTAGTTTTCATGAAATTAAGCATGTAGTTTCTCACACAGTGTTGTATCGTTAGTTTTCATGAAGTTAAGCAAGTAGTTTCACAACACAGTGTTGTATCGTTACTTTTCATGAAATTATGCATGTAGTTTCTCACACAGTGTTGTATCGTTAGTTTTCATGAAGTTAAGCATGTAGTTTCTCAACACAGTGTTGTATCGTTAGTTTTCATGAAATTATGCATGTAGTTTCTCACACAGTGTTGTATCGTTACTTTTCATGAAATTATGCATGTAGTTTCTCACACAGTGTTGTATCGTTAGTTTTCATGAAATTAAGCATGTAGTTTCTCACACAGTGTTGTATCGTTAGTTTTCATGAAGTTAAGCAAGTAGTTTCACAACCAGTGTTGTATCGTTACTTTTCATGAAATTATGCATGTAGTTTCTCACACAGTGTTGTATCGTTAGTTTTCATGAAGTTAAGCAAGTAGTTTCACAACCAGTGTTGTATCGTTACTTTTCATGAAATTATGCATGTAGTTTCTCACACAGTGTTGTATCGTTAGTTTTCATGAAATTAAGCATGTAGTTTCTCACACAGTGTTGTATCGTTACTTTTCATTAAGATAAGCATGTAGATTCTGAAACTGTTGGTGTCAGTAGTTTTCATCAGGTTAAGCATGCAGTTTCTCACACAGTGTTGTATCGATAGTTTTCATAAAGATAAGCTTGTAGTTTCTCAAACAGTGTTGTGTCGTTTGTTTTCATGAAGTTAAGCAAGCAGATTCTCACACAGTGTTATATCGTTAGTTTTCATGAAGTTTAGCTTATAGTTTCTCACACAGTGTTGTATCGTGAGGATTCATGGAGTTAAGCGAGTAGTTTCACAAACAATGTTGTATCGTTAGTTTTCATGAAGATAAGCATGTAGATTCTCAAAAAGATTGGTATCGTTAGTATTCATCAAGTTAAGCATGTAGTTTCTCACAAAGTGTTGTATCGATAGTTTTTATGAAGTTAAGCAAGTAGTTTCACAACCAGTGTTGTATCGTTACTTTTCATGAAATTATGCATGTAGTTTCTCACACAGTGTTGTATCGTTACTTTTCATGAAATTATGCATGTAGTTTCTCACACAGTGTTGTATCGTTAGTTTTCATGAAGTTAAGCAAGTAGTTTCACAACCAGTGTTGTTTCGTTACTTTTCATGAAATTATGCATGTAGTTTCTCACACAGTGTTGTATCGTTAGTTTTCATGAAATTAAGCATGTAGTTTCTCACACAGTGTTGTATCGTTAGTTTTCATGAAGTTAAGCAAGTAGTTTCACAACCAGTGTTGTATCGTTACTTTTCATGAAATTATGCATGTAGTTTCTCACACAGTGTTGTATCGTTAGTTTTCATGAAATTAAGCATGTAGTTTCTCACACAGTGTTGTATCGTTAGTTTTCATGAAATTAAGCATGTAGTTTCTCACACAGTGTTGTATCGTTAGTTTTCATGAAGTTAAGCAAGTAGTTTCACAACACAGTGTTGTATCGTTAGTTTTCATGAAATTATGCATGTAGTTTCTCACACAGTGTTGTATCGTTAGTTTTCATGAAGTTAAGCATGTAGTTTCTCACACAGTGTTGTATCGTTAGTTTTCATGAAGTTAAGCATGTAGTTTCTCAACACAGTGTTGTATCGTTAGTTTTCATGAAATTAAGCATGTAGTTTCTCACACAGTGTTGTATCGTTAGTTTTCATGAAGTTAAGCAAGTAGTTTCACAACCAGTGTTGTATCGTTAGTTTTCATGAAATTATGCATGTAGTTTCTCACACAGTGTTGTATCGTTAGTTTTCATGAAATTAAGCATGTAGTTTCTCACACAGTGTTGTATCGTTAGTTTTCATGAAGTTAAGCAAGTAGTTTCACAACCAGTGTTGTATCGTTACTTTTCATGAAATTATGCATGTAGTTTCTCACACAGTGTTGTATCGTTAGTTTTCATGAAATTAAGCATGTAGTTTCTCACACAGTGTTGTATCGTTAGTTTTCATGAAATTAAGCATGTAGTTTCTCACACAGTGTTGTATCGTTAGTTTTCATGAAGTTAAGCAAGTAGTTTCACAACACAGTGTTGTATCATTGCTTTTCATGAAATTATGCATGTAGTTTCTCACACAGTGTTGTATCGTTAGTTTTCATGAAATTAAGCATGTAGTTTCTCACACAGTGTTGTATCGTTAGTTTTCATGAAATTAAGCATGTAGTTTCTCACACAGTGTTGTATCGTTAGTTTTCATGAAGTTAAGCAAGTAGTTTCACAACCAGTGTTGTATCGTTACTTTTCATGAAATTATGCATGTAGTTTCTCACACAGTGTTGTATCGTTAGTTTTCATGAAATTAAGCATGTAGTTTCTCACACAGTGTTGTATCGTTACTTTTCATTAAGATAAGCATGTAGATTCTGAAACTGTTGGTGTCAGTAGTTTTCATCAGGTTAAGCATGCAGTTTCTCACACAGTGTTGTATCGATAGTTTTCATAAAGATAAGCTTGTAGTTTCTCAAACAGTGTTGTGTCGTTTGTTTTCATGAAGTTAAGCAAGCAGATTCTCACACAGTGTTATATCGTTAGTTTTCATGAAGTTTAGCTTATAGTTTCTCACACAGTGTTGTATCGTGAGGATTCATGGAGTTAAGCGAGTAGTTTCACAAACAATGTTGTATCGTTAGTTTTCATGAAGATAAGCATGTAGATTCTCAAAAAGATTGGTATCGTTAGTATTCATCAAGTTAAGCATGTAGTTTCTCACAAAGTGTTGTATCGATAGTTTTTATGAAGTTAAGCAAGTAGTTTCACAACCAGTGTTGTATCGTTACTTTTCATGAAATTATGCATGTAGTTTCTCACACAGTGTTGTATCGTTACTTTTCATGAAATTATGCGTGTAGTTTCTCACACAGTGTTGTATCGTTAGTTTTCATGAAGTTAAGCAAGTAGTTTCACAACCAGTGTTGTTTCGTTACTTTTCATGAAATTATGCATGTAGTTTCTCACACAGTGTTGTATCGTTAGTTTTCATGAAATTAAGCATGTAGTTTCTCACACAGTGTTGTATCGTTAGTTTTCATGAAGTTAAGCAAGTAGTTTCACAACCAGTGTTGTATCATTACTTTTCATGAAATTATGCATGTAGTTTCTCACACAGTGTTGTATCGTTAGTTTTCATGAAATTATGCATGTAGTTTCTCACACAGTGTTGTATCGTTAGTTTTCATGAAATTAAGCATGTAGTTTCTCACACAGTGTTGTATCGATAGTTTTCATGAATTAAGCAAGTAGTTTCACAAACAGTGTTGTATCATTGCTTTTCATGAAATTATGCATATAGTTTCTCACACAGTGTTGTATCGTTAGTTTTCATGAAATTAAGCATGTAGTTTCTCACACAGTGTTGTATCGTTAGTTTTCATGAAGTTAAGCAAGTAGTTTCACAACCAGTGTTGTATCGTTACTTTTCATGAAATTATGCATGTAGTTTCTCACACAGTGTTGTATCGTTAGTTTTCATGAAATTAAGCATGTAGTTTCTCACACAGTGTTGTATCGTTAGTTTTCATGAAGTTAAGCAAGTAGTTTCACAACCAGTGTTGTATCGTTACTTTTCATGAAATTATGCATGTAGTTTCTCACACAGTGTTGTATCGTTACTTTTCATGAAATTATGCATGTAGTTTCTCACACAGTGTTGTATCGTTAGTTTTCATGAAGTTAAGCAAGTAGTTTCACAACCAGTGTTGTATCGTTACTTTTCATGAAATTATGCATGTAGTTTCTCACACAGTGTTGTATCGTTAGTTTTCATGAAGTTAAGCAAGTAGTTTCACAACCAGTGTTGTATCGTTACTTTTCATGAAATTATGCATGTAGTTTCTCACACAGTGTTGTATCGTTAGTTTTCATGAAATTAAGCATGTAGTTTCTCACACAGTGTTGTATCGTTACTTTTCATGAAGATAAGCATGTAGATTCTCAAACTGTTTGGTGTCGGTAGTTTTCATCAGGTTAAGCATGCAGTTTCTCACACAGTGTTGTATCGATAGTTTTCATAAAGATAAGCTTGTAGTTTCTCAAACAGTGTTGTATCGTTAGTTTTCATGAAGTTAAGCAAGCAGATTCTCACACAGTGTTATATCGTTAGTTTTCATGAAGTTTAGCTTATAGTTTCTCACACAGTGTTGTATCGTGAGTTTTCATGGAGTTAAGCGAGTAGTTTCACAAACAATGTTGTATCGTTAGTTTTCATGAAGATAAGCATGTAGATTCTCAAAAAGTATTGGTATCGTTAGTTTTCATCAAGTTAAGCATGTAGTTTCTCACACAGTGTTGTATCGATAGTTTTCATGAAGTTAAGCAAGTAGTTTCACAACCAGTGTTGTATCATTACTTTTCATGAAATTATGCATGTAGTTTCTCACACAGTGTTGTATCGTTACTTTTCATGAAATTAAGCATGTAGTTTCTCACACAGTGTTGTATCGTTAGTTTTCATGAAGTTAAGCAAGTAGTTTCACAACCAGTGTTGTATCGTTACTTTTCATGAAATTATGCATGTAGTTTCTCACACAGTGTTGTATCGTTAGTTTTCATG
>NW_024431180.1:0-1446 GCF_017639785.1 Mesocricetus auratus
TGTATTCTGCATAGAGAAGACAAAGGCCTCCAGGAAAGATCACCCTGTTTCTGCCCACACCTGTGTCTTCCAATCCTTTCCTGTTGCTTAAGGTAAGTGTGGGCACTGCTTTGAGCAGCAAATTCCTATATCCCTGGCTTTGTCTCAGTGGGTGTTTTCTCTGCCTAGAGAAGACCTACACCTCCCAGAAGGAACACCATGACTCTGTCCATGGCTGTGTCTTCTGGTGCTTTCCTGGTGCTTAAGGTAAGTTGTGAGGAGCCGCCCTCGCTATCGCTATTGCCGTTAGAAGATGGCGCTGACATCCACTGTCAGTTGGAGTTAACTGTCGCTGTCAGTTGGAGTTAACTGTCGCTGTCAGTTGGAGTTAACTGTCGCTGTCAGTTGGAGTTAACTGTCGCTGTCAGTTGGAGTTAACTGTCGCTGTCAGTTGGAGTTAACCGTTTAAACTGTGCCTCTCCCGTGACGTCATCTGGGGTGATGTGCAAACCACCAATCCCGGCTCTACACATCTCACTCGGAGCTCCTAGGCTTATATAAGGGGCTGGGTTTCTTAGCTTGGGGTCTCCCTCTAAGAAGCTGATCATCTATCTCTCAAGATGCATTAAAGCTTTACTGCAGAAGGATCCGAGTGTTCTGCGTCGTTCTTGCTGGCGAGACGGTAGCGCGGGACATCTGGTGCCGAAACCCGGGAACTCTTCAACATCGCCGGCGCCGCGGGAGACCCCTCGGAAAACGGGGCGGATTCAGAACTGCAGGGACGTAGGTTCAGAGAGGTATGCTTTATCCTGAACAACCCTTTTCTCGACTTTGGCCTTAGTTTGTCATCACCGTGGGACGGGTCAGTGGAGGCTTTGGTGCTAGTCCTGTTTGTCCTTCTCCTTCATCGTGGCTGGTGCTGACAGAACGGCGCTGTCCGTCTGGCGCTGTCCGTCTGGCGCTGTCCATCTGGCGCTGTCCATCTGGCGCTGTCCATCTGGCGCTGTCAGTCTGGTGCTGTCAGTCTGGTGCTGTCAGTCTGGTGCTGTCAGTCTGGTAACGGAGTTGAGCGCGTTTTTTAGATAAGCTGTCAGCGCGATGGGGTCGTCACAGTCAGTGGTTACAGCCTTACAGACTGTGCTAAAACAAAGAGATCTTAAAATTGCACCACGAACACTTCAAAATTTTGTGAAGGAGGTAGATAGAGTGGCACCATGGTATGCTTGTTCCGGGTCCCTCACTGTGGCCTCATGGAACAAGCTAGGTAAAGAACTAGACAGGAAGCATGCAGAAGGAGATCTCTGCTTAGGTACCAAAGCCATTTGGAAGCTAGTTAAAAACTGCTTGGAGGATGAGGCCTGTCACCCTGCTATAATAGAAAGTCAGGGAACCTTAGAGGAAGTTCAGGATAGCATGTCAGAAACTGAACGGAGTGAGAGAATGGGAGCTCGCAAAAGAAAAGACATG